>NC_060250.1:133000502-133302573 GCF_921293095.1 Ischnura elegans
TATTTAAAAAAGAGATTGAATTATCTAGCTGTGAAAATCGTCAAGGTTTCCTCGCGTGATTTTATGAGGAAGATGTTGACTGTTCGTATCAGCGTCAAGGCCGGAAATATATTGAAATAATTAGCAATAAATGTATATCAGAATTGAAGAAAAAATAGCTTCACAGTTTCGGGGCGTTCTTAGATAAAAATAGCGAGGACTGGAAGCCATATTTCATTCTTCTTCAGCAAAATTGCCGCACACAATTGAAAGTGAGCTGAGCTGAACATTGTAACGTTTTTAAATATCCACTACTAACTTAACAAATAATTTCAGTACAATTCAAAAACAAGCTCTATATTTTGAAACTTGGGAGCAAAAAATAACATCAAAAAGCCACCATGACTATCACAATCCCATTTATATTATCCGTACTACCACTCACTGAACCACCGCCATGAACTGCACCAGTGTGGGGGTCTTGAGCTCTTCGTATCCCTTTCCTCCGATCTCTCTCTCTCTCGTAGACGCCTCCTTCTTCTCCGCGTCCTTTAATTCCTCCTACCGATCCTGGGTTCTGCCGTATTTCTTCCTCCAGTCGCACAATACACCACTCTTTAATTTTTCTCCCGATCCTTTCTATCACGTCTATCTCTTCCTTCTCTCCATACACGACTTCCCTTTTTCCGTTCACAACAATCTCCCCGTCCCTCACTACCATTGTTAGTTTTAAATTATTTACAAACAACATGGTGACTTGTTTACATTATGTTACAACATTATTAGCCGCTTTCATTTCGTCTCCGGAATGGACCTCTAAATTCCATACTATACACACGATGTTTTAACTCTCAGGTTTCTGCTTCCACGATTTACCACTTGAAATAACAAAATACGGTTGTCAGGCGCATGAAACAATTGAATAAGACACTGCGCGTTTCAAAGTTTCACGCTAATTCCCGCGCCATTTCACCATCGTGTCCCGCACTAACGCCTAAGGACGAACGTCCTTTTTGCTACGTGTGACAATTTGCGATGCTTGGTGAGGAGACTGGCTGGCAGTGTGGGCTGAACGTTCCCCAGGAAGGAATCGAAGAAGTTTATTTCGCTCCGGGTTCCCCCATTACAGCAAATACCAATTTCCGGCCAAAAAAATAAAAATATACCTGGCGCAATTCACTTGGTCATAAGAAGCAAAAACATTACCCAGAAGTAACATTACGCTAAGTACATCAGGAAAATACAGTAATGTAATCAGGAAGGAGAGAAAAAAAAACACAAAAATTTCCCAGATAATTTGTAAGTACATACCATAAAAATAAATGCAATTTATTGTAGTAAAATCTCACCGAGGAAATAGTTAAATATTTTTTCCTTTAAAAATAGACAGAAAAGGAGGAAAATATTATCAATGGCGACAAGGAATTTCAGAGATAAGAAAAGATTTAATGTAAGTAGTTTCCCGAGTTGGAGGAGTGAAGAAGGGTCAGTTCCAGTAGTTCTAGAAACAAAGGCTGATTCTGGTTTGGACATGGAGAATAGGTATGTAGTACATTCAGCTTTCTAGAGATTGAAAAGAAATGAACCAAGTAAATATTTCCTAAGGGAAGAGTTCTTTGCCACGCTGAAATGTAGAGGTAATGGGAGCTATGATCATCTTTGCGAAGGTCATGAACCAATCTAACGCTAGAATTTAATATCCCGTGAGGTTAATTCTCTGATTGTAAGTGGAAAGTCACAATAGAGCAAGGCGCAATAATCGAGTGAGGGAAAAAGAGAGGAATCAATGTTAGCATTAATGGGAAGAAGAGGATTGTGTAAATTCAGCTGGTATAAGGTTTTGTTGTCCTCATTGGAGATTTCATTCATGTGGTGATTCCACGAGATATTATTACATTCTATTCACTTGATGCTTGCGTTTGAGCTTTCGAGAGAGCCCGGAAACTCTCGAAAGTCTTCGATAATGGGGTAGGGGTAGTACCAAGGAGGTTTTAAATGCACTGCTGGCGCTGCATTCGAGTTTTAAGTGTGGTCAGAATTCCGCCATCTTGGTTTGACAATTTTCCGACTTAGTCTCAAACAGTATAAGCATATGATCAAGCATTCTATTTCTTATACATCTCCTCTGATTTATAAAATGAAAGTGCAATTCTTGATTGTCGTCGTAGTTTTCCGATCGTTTGTCATACCTTTGCGTGTATTAAACTGTCTATATCGATGGCAAAGTTCTAACAACACGTATCTCAAAAATAGCAACTTTTCAGGAGAGCAAAAAACGATTTTTTAAATTTTATATAATTTTCATTGAAATTAAAAACCAAAAATACATAATACTGAAAAATAAGCGTACATTTGCAAAGAAAGAGTAGTTTTTTGCTTGAATTTCATTGTTCATTAACAGTATTAGCAGTATTAACTCAGACCGGCCAAATGTTGATATACGTGTTGTTAGAACTTAGCCATCGATATAGACACATCGTGGTGATAATATATGTCGTCGTGAACATACTTCCGTACCATTATTGCGACCGGTCCGCTATCGTAAGATTTCCATTGGCTGTAATCTTATTAATTAGGTACTAGTAGAAGTGCAGGGGAATGGAATTTTACACTTGCAAAATGTTATTTTCGGCTAAGATAGTTGCACAGCGGAAACGTGGCGGTTGTCAATAAATTTTCATTGGGAAAATATATTCGAGGCATATTGTCACGAAGCCTTCCCATAATGATAGAAAAAAAGTTTAATGCGCTCGTTCACGATAGTTTATTATAACGTAACAACGATCATGACCGAATATTTCATCAAATAGTTAGCATTGACTCTTTTGGGATTATCAATATTTTGGTCAAAGTAGTCGTGCCTTTCCTACCCAAGCACCCCCATTCCTGCCACACTCCGCTCAACGCTCGGAACTAGTGGTGCACCTTCCAGTATATTTACACCCTCCTTTGGTAGTGCCGAGAGAGAGAGAGAAGAGGAGTGTACATAATATTGCCAAATGTAAGTACATAGCCGCCCTACTCTGTCGCTGAAAACGGCTAAGTCATGGGTGGCCACAGGAATTTTTGCTCTGGGGCCGAGGCAATGTACTACCCACCTATTTGGAAGGTATTGAAGATAATCCATTCACAGAAGCCCATGGCATTGTCAGCAAACACACTGAATGAGGCACCATTGGTGAAACGCATACTTAGACACGTACAAGGAGAACGCGTGAGGTTTTGACAACACTGCTCAGCGAGCAGATTCACAATGTTAACTCGACTGACTGAGGCCACGCCCACTGTTTTCCGATTGGCCAAGGGAAAGTCACGTGTCGAGAAACTTTCCTTCCCCTCACCCCCACTTGCTTTAGCCACACCAGCTCACCCGCAAAGATAAAATGATAAGAGTATAATGAGAGTGATACCAAGGTTTCTAACAGTGTTAATACGCTTAGCATTGGCGACACCGACTTTAATTTGGGAGGAAAGAGAAAAGTTATATTTGCCGAATGTTCTGGAGGAGCCAAAGATGATTGCATATGTTTTGGAGGAGCTTAAAACCTGAACATTTTCCTGGGTCCCTGCGTGTCCTTGTTTTCATCGACAATGGGGAAGTTGCATGAAATTTTTTTCATCGAAATAATATATGATTCTTATAGCAATTTTCACCAGGAATCCATTTTCACCAATCAAACTTCTCGTAAACCATCGATTTTATCATGAAATTCATTTAAAACAGTGAAATGCGTCTGCAAACGCGAAGTTAGCTCTGATTGTTGGTGACGTCATTTCTCCCTACGGCGTTTTCGTTTTGCATGTACGGCCGCAGAAGCTACAATGGAGCAGTCGTTGAGTAGGTGAATATTTCGGTATTTTTTTAATCCGTGTTTTCTCTCAGACATTTTATGACGTTATTTAGTCACGTCAAGTATATTTTATCCATTTTCTGTATTCGTAGAACAAGAATATATCGAATATATGCGAAATGGAAGACGGTTTCGTGAAAAGGCTGTTGCGATAATCTCCCAGAGGTGAATTCCATAATGATGGCATTATATTTTAAAAGTAACCCAGACTTTTTGGCTGCAGAATTTAGAGAAGTGAAGGCTTCGCGGTAAATTTTTCTAGTTTATTATGGCATTACTGGACCAGCTTTTACGAATACAGTAGTAGCTACTCGGCCTCCGTTGAAAATTTCTACATGAAATGTTGATGAATCTAGTTAGTGCAAATATAGTTTATATGGTACAATTTATGATTTTTTGCTTTCTGTATAATATCAGCTTTTTGATTCAGTATGTTGTGAAATGCTTTCTGTGCACAGATTTAAGGTAATTTTTCTGTGCACATTATGCACATCATACTATGGACAGTTTTAAGGTGTGTTCTGTATGCATACTGTCTGAAGTGTGTACAGGTTTTGACAGGTTATGTGCTTTTGGAGCCACTTTTATAATGGCTGCTTAACGATAGGCATAAGCATAAGATAATACAGCTTTTAAGGTTAGCTATGAAACTTCTATTTGATGCCTACAAAATAATTATAAGCTATTTACAAACGTATGACAAAATTCAATCATTTATGTTAAATAGTATTAGGTGCGCAACTAATCTCTCGCTGTTTTTTAAATGAAAAATACATCTCTCTTTAAAAAAAGTTATAAATGAATCATTCAAAGTATTTTCCGTCGCTTCCTAAAAAATTTCCCCATCATTGAGGCAGAGCCCGAATATCGTTATGGTAGAATTGACTGTCTTTTAAAGCTATCCTCTAATACTGCTTTTTGCACCAAACGGTTTTCAATGCAGGAATGAAGGATAAGCAACTTGTATTTTCTGACCTTTCTATTACTCTCTCCACATGGGTCCTAAAGCTTTCTATTTGCTTAGTTAGCTTAACTTCATCTTGAGAGCTCTCTGCATTCTTGGAAACTCTTGGTGGTCTAATTAACTCTCAAATTTTACCACCGAATGAGTGAACAGTTAGTTTGAACGCGCGATCTACTTTTACCCCACAGCCTTTTAGAATTTTCTCAAGAAATCCAGTCCATACGAATGACACTATCTATCGCCCGGCCACCATTACCCCTCGAAATGAAATTTTCTAATGAAGAATCATATGATTTTTTTTTATTGAGATTAGATAGAAATATTTGAGCTATAAACAATTCATTGGTTTTATAGTAATGTTAAAAATGATTCCTTTTGAAATGATTGCGTTTGAAAAAACATTATTTCTATTTTTCTTCACTATCAGTAGTATAATGCACTGATTAGTACTGTAAAAAAACTGATTTAGAGTGTTGAATGATTTATATATAGACTTTGCGTGACTTTGCGTTTATTAATTAAACAGTCATCGACGTGACACAAGCGAGAGAAGAAACAGTTAAACTTCAAGAACACCAACTTATTTTCTGGTTACCAACCAGACCGCACCGACAATTAACAATCGATAGTATCGATCAAAGGTATCGATACACCCAGTATCACAAATACATGGGAAATACATACATCACCAAATTTATGCATTCATATTTTCCAACATAGAGTTTCCATCGCAATTCACTTTTTTACTTTATACCTATCGCAGCGTAATAAACTAAGCGCAATTTGTTATACTGATCGCAGTAAAAAGAACTGATCCATACAATAGAAAATTTCACTCACTGCAGTGAGTACTGATCTATTTTTTTATGCTCCAATTCAGGTTAAACTTTGCCAAATTGGGTTACCTGGTTTTTCAATGCCTATTTCTAAACAATCAATGGCTGACTCTACATGTGAAGGCGAGCATGGAAAGGGAATTGGCATATTAAGCAACATCTTATTTTTGTCAACCCAAAAAACTAGATTTTTTCAAAAGACTAGCCACCGGAATAATGGAAGCAGAGAAATATCGTGCCGCTGTCGAGGGTGAGACATTGAGATCTTCTAGGCTAAAATATTGAAGGATTTGTTGAGTCTAATTTTCCTGAACATAGCAATAACAGGTAACCCGGTCTTTCCTGATAGCATATCGACAATAAAACAATTTTCACAATCTACTCTTAAATACAATGCTGCCTTTTTTCCAAGAAAAACACAATATACTTGACCCTTTGGCTACATATCTCCGTCTGATTCCATGTCAGTCACTTATCATATTCATAGGAGAAGTAGCAGCATTGGCGGAAAAAGGTTTCTTTTCTGAACACCAACAATTTTTGATTCTGGTTTCAATTGGCATGACTTTTCCTGACCTCGACTTTCCACCACTTCCTCAGGTTGTATTTCCTCCTATGGCTCTAAGTCAGTTGATTGGAGGAGGTAGTGATTATGCATCAGTGAGTTTCTTACAAATTATACACTGCAAATATGGTTTCGAGGGAGCTCAGTTGGAATACTATGCATGTGAATCAATTGATTTCGGAGAGAGGGAGGGTAGCCTACTGTATGCACCCTTTAAGTATTCTTATCATGATTAATCATTGACGAATTCAAAACATACAATAATTATAAGACATCAGGTACTACGAGGGCCGTCAACCTACGATAACTCAGCAAAAACAGCATGCAAGCGACAGGCGGGTACTGCGCGAACAGGGCAACTGCACGTCCTCCGCACCACACGCTCAAGTCATTTCTCAGCATAATTCTGTCGTAATCACTTAAGGTAAAGTGATCTTCACGAACAAATCCCGTCGTTTTCGTCGACAGATCGTTCTTCCTCTTCATCGCCTTAACCCACTTCTTTCTTCTCGCTTTATTATTCGACATAAGGACGAATATTTTATTAGAATTTCGAGATGTATTTGAACGCATAGGCACCTCAATATTTATTATTCGATATTATAAACAGCACTTCACGTAGGTAAACATACCGTCTTCCTGGCGTACGTATACCGCAGCAATCTCGAAGCTCCACGCCTCGGACGTTAGCAACTCTGTTTGGGGAGAAATGACGTCACTCCTCTTGGACACACTACTTTCGTTCGCACCCCCCACTCCTCCACTTTGACCTTTAATATCTCTAAAACTAACGCTAGTATTGAAATTTCCCCCGGTAGATATTCTTTCCTAGAGGTTTACTACATTTTGACAGAGTTTTCAAAAAATGTGAAAATTCCCCATTGAGATCGCGGCTGCCAATTTCAATGCAGGGTGATCTTGAAAATTCTCTTTCTTCATCGAATGTGAAGGCAGGGGTGGGTAGGAATCTCTTATGGCAGGGGCTTCGTGAATATTTGAAGTTACCTCTACAAAGAATAAAAAGTTTTAGGCAGTGATTAAATGGTATAAGGTACACTTGAAATCACTCCTCATCCCTCTACATTTGGAAAACATGTTCAATGACGACATCCAAAATTCTTGTAAACAAGTCGATGTTTTACCATTTCCGAATACTTTTTTCATATAAATAATTTTTTCAAATGACTCTTACAATCTTTTATCGGCCCAATCCCTCCACTCTAACTAATTCCAAACCAAAAGTCACTAAATACCTCTGTCATGATATTACGCTGTCCTCATCAATTGCATGGTTAGTTCATAAATGTTTATAATAAAAATTGGAAAATGTAACTTTTGATCGGAAACATGAAATTATTTACATTAATAAAGGATAATTTTGGCTCACTAAACCTGGAACAGTAGTGAAATTCTAAATATCTAATCTACAGTGCACCCTACATATTCCAAAATTATATGGAGCTTTTCCGCTTTGATGGAGTCAATAACAGAAGTTGGTGTTCATTTCTGTTTTCTGGATATTAATCGCTAACAAAATAACCCGCAGTAACATATTCTCCCCATTCATGAATTCATTCCCAGCTGGGGCTGGTGTGCTTTCGACTGAAGGGCAGCGACACCTTGAACCAGAAGTTCCTGAGTTCGATCAACGCGTCGGGTCGACTGCACATGGTTCCCGCCTCCGTCAACGACAAGTACGTCATCCGATTCTGCGTTGTAGCCCAGGACGCCTCCGAACAGGACGTCGGTGAGTGAGTTCCCACTTCTCATTCCCTAATGCCTCGTCTGTGGTGGAGTGGTGGTCCGCAAGGAAGTTCACGACTGTAACACTACCAATTAATGTAACACCACTCACCTACTATTTATTTGGTTTCGTGTTATCATAGGGTATAGAAACACACTTAATTATAAAATAACATGCACAAAATATCACACTTACACTTTTATATTCAGAATATCATGAAATAAGACTAATTGGGCCCAATTTACTATCGATCATTATAACAAACAGATTGCATAACTTCCATTTATATTCCAATGGGCTTTTAACTCTTCCCCTTGTGTATTTATAATAACCATTCAAGTCTACTTATCGGGTTCACTGCTCGCTCTCCACTCAAACACTGCCGGATGGTACAGTACTCCACAACTCCACTCTCTGCCGGATATCTTCCTCCACGATCCCTCCCTCGATCTTTCTCCACCTTTCTTTTTTTTACTCACGCGTCCTTCCTTCTATCGGCCTCTCTCTTGTGGGCGCCTCCTTTTTCTTTGCGTCCTCTCTTTTTTTCTTATTCTTATTATTGTTAATTTTAAATTATTTAAACAAACAACATGGTGGCTTGTTTACATTATGTTACACGGCTAACGTATGGCCAACAGGAGTGCATCTTGAGCACCATAAGAGTGCAGTGTCTCGCCAATCCAAGTGAGTGGCCAGTCTCTATCCGAACGAAAAACCATCCGCCACTCCACCATTCGTTGAGCCTGTTCCCCAACACACCGCCTTCCACAATAGTTCCTTCGACTAACACTTCTCCCTTTCCCTAATTGACATACTTCCAGAAAATGACACCAGCATTGAGGTGAGCACTCGTGATTGGGCACATCTGGAGGGAAATAAATAAGTTCTAAATAAAAATAAATCTTTAGTATTTAATCTTGATTAAATCTTAAAAGCACCAGATAAATCAAAAGCTAAAGCCATCACTTCGGATATTTTGTTTGAACATTTATATTTTGTAAACTCACGCTGGGTCACTTGCTTCACAATCCATTACGTGCTAGACTGAATTTATGCGGGAATGGTACTAATAGCACTCTTGAATCACACGTGATAAGTATGGCTGTGGCCGCGATCCAAACACAGATAAGCTAGCCTTAGATTTATTGAGATATTGATAACGGATATCTTTCAGATAGTCACCGAGTACATCATCTTAGAACCTCAATGTATCTCTAGGTGGGACAGTAACTAAAATAAGAGAGATATTTTTAAGATTACCTACTTATATTGATTTCGGAATTCGCTTTCCCCCGAACATTGAAGAACTTCAATAAATGCTATATAGGACTCATTACTTAAGTATTTCCAAGGCAAATATCGATTTCTTTTATTTTCTTATTAATCGCCTGTGTTCTATCAACCCCGCCACACTCCTATTGAGGCAGTTTGCAGGGCAGAAAATCTATCTACATCTACATAATACCCTGCGAGCCACCTCTAGGGTGTTTGGCAGGGGGTGAAAAATAACCAACGTGCAGCATGCAAGAGGACCGCCACATGCACACCACACAGTCATAGAAATATTACGCACACTAGAAAAATATACATGCTTATTCATAAAAAAATGGTTAATGTCGCTCTCGTGGGGACCACCGACGGTCAGCCGCGCTAATGAGGGTCCAACCTCGACTTCGAGCCTAATCCGACCCTTTTCGGGGACCCGAGCTCGCGAGGGATGGACCCAAAACACCGGGAGGGCCCCCACCCATCTGAACCACGTGTAGTACATTTTGCATTTTACAATTCTTTTAGTGCTATCTACAATTTATTGGCTTTATCGTCTTCTTGATCACACCAGGAATACGGGCGTTTTTTGATCGTCTTTCTACGATGATTTTTAAGAATTTTATCCAATCAGCGATAAAAGTCCCCTTCTGACTTGGCAACGCTGCATCCAGCAACTTGGGGGTGGGGTAGGAAAGGCCTCTCGCTCCACGCTGAACAATGGCATTCTCAATTCTGGGAAGTTCTGCGAGCCATTTCTAGGGTGTTTGGCAGGGGTGATCAATAACCAGCATGCATTTGGACTCCAACATGCAACAAATTATACTACTATATGCTGTTAGAAATAATCCGTAGTATGTTGGCGACCGTAAGATATGGTTAACTTCGTCAGAAAAGACACTGCTTTTGAATTTGTCTAAAAGATTTAGCCTATTTTCCAATCATGAGGGTCCCAAACACTGGCAGCGTATTCCAAATCTGGTCTAACGAGGGAAAAGTAGCTAATTTCTCTCACTTTGTCGTCGCACTGTCCTAATATTCCTTTAATAAAACCCATTTTACGATTACCTTGACCGGTTATTTCTCGAATATGTTTATTCCACGATAGATCATTATTGAGTCTAACTGCTAGATATTTCAGGGATTCAACAGTCTCTACTTGGCTCCCCCAATAATATAGCTGCGTTGTAGGACGTTATTCTTCTTCAAGAAATTCATTACGACGCATTTTTTCCAAATTTAATTCTACATCTACATTTACATTATACCCTGCGAGCCACCTCTAGGGTGTTTGGCAGGGGGTGATCAATCACCAGCATGCATTTGGACTCCCACATGCACACCACACCGTCCAAAAAACGTCCCGTATGATAACAAACTATACTACTATATGCTGTTAGAAATAGAATATAGAATAGAAATTCAGAAACATGCATTAAGTTTTACATAGGTTAGTAGGCTACACTACAAGTCATGCAATCTATTTACGAGTTCTATTGCTGCCGTTATAATCTCTTATTGATCGTGGAAAAAATGACATTCGGAATCTGTCTGTTCTACAATCTATCTCTCTTATTTCATTTATATGATCTGATTTTCCGTAGTACGTTGGCGTCCGCAAGATATGGTTAACTTCGTCAGAAAAGACAGTTCAGTTCAAAAATGAATCACTTACTCTTGTAGGAGTGTCATTACGATCAGTTTTCTATGCATCCGGAATTCAAGACCAAACTTCTCCGGGATTGTGTGGCACGATGTCACATTTCTCGAACCCTGATATCATGTTTGAGTTCATTTTACTTTCTTCAACCAAAGCACTGAGAATTTTTGCCAAAAGTGTTGGAAATACATTCTTTTCGATGGTTTTATAACTATTAAAGTTCCACAATTATGGTCTGTCAGTATGGCTCTCCATTTGTTTTTTACAAGGAGCGAAGACCGAAAAATCAAAGGGTTTGACATAAATGATTGGACGATGGCGTAAGAACACAAAACGAATCAATCGTCAACCAATGGCATTAAAAGGCATTCCCCAGTCAGCACAAACTAGCACATGTTCGAGTATCTCTTCTTCCTTACCCTTTCTCAATGCCGTATGGCGCCCTGGATTCTTTGTATGGTGACACTTCACCTTACTTTCAATTGTCCTATGCGGAATATTGTACTTTTGGGCTGCTTTTCCACTGCTCAATTCATTACAAATCACTGCGGAGACAGCAAGTGGCAGCGTACTGTCATCATAATTTCGATACCTTCGGCCTCCCAACTTGGTATTAAAGCGTCTTGGCATTTGAAAGGCCTATAAAACGAATATGAAAAACGCACCTTTAGGAAAAAGTGTACTGGTAGTGGAGAAATAACAATATTGTCGGTTGGCAAAGTTGTCCCATTTCCACCAAGTTTCCTGGTGCAACATTGCCAAGTTAAATTATTAAATCTAAATACAACAAATATTTTACCATTTAAAGCGATTCTGAAAGTAAATTATATGCTCTATTGAACGATACCAGAAGTTTTTACTTACATTTGAGTAAATGGGAAGGGCGAGACACTTAAATAGACTACCAAAAATATTCAGTTTGGCCCTACAAAAACAAAACACTAATAAAGACCTGAAAACAACTTGTAAGACTACAAGTGTGTGGAAAGGCTATCACTCAATATCTTGTCTGAGTGATGAAAACATAGGCCCTCTCTCGGATAATTAGGAAACTTAGTAGGGCACCAAACATAATATTTTTCAAAACCTGGCAAAGTTGCCCCACTTGGCAAAGCTGTCCCTGTTTACGGTACGACGCATTTTTTTCAAATGTAATTCTAACTGCCAAGCATCGCACAACGCTTGGATAGCAGCAAGGTCATTCGTTAGTTCATCTATATCTCTGCTGGAACGGATGATTTGTTACACGTCGTCTGAGGAAACATTTCCTCCAAATTTACTAATAAAATTATGCATATACTTCGATCTACGCTCCCGTAAAGAATGAGCAACCCTGTTAAGCCTTGAGATTTTGCAGCTATAGGCAGCGATGAAGGACGGAGGAATTGTACTTCCTTGAATGAAAAACAAGATCATTCCATAGAACCTTAACCCTCATACGACGAAAAAATGAACAGTATAACACTTTCTAAGGAGTGCTAATATTACTCTAATGAGAGAAAAATCAGGAATAGTAAAGGACACAAATTAATGGGAAAAGGAATTAGAAAACATTGATTCATCATCAGCTTTAAAAAAAATAAGTGCTCTAACGAAGTGTGGACTAGCGTTCATTAAAGTCCTTAATGGTTTGGGTGAAAAACGAATTCCCATATCTATCCGTTCGGCAAAACATCTCTCTTAATTTATCGCTTCTGTCGGACCTGGAAATATAGTGTGGCTCCAATATTATGTTCTCTGTGTCGCTCTTAAAGACATCCATTCTCAATTTCTCAAGCAATCTAAGCCTAGCGCGCAGCCTACTAGTGGGAGGGATAAAGTGGAGGGAGGGAAAATTGCTTATGTAAGGCAAATAGTAAAATTGGAGGCAAGGAACAGCCATCTAATCACAGACGCTTGACTTCTTTTGAAATTATGATTCAACTGACGTTTTATGCTTATAGTTACTAGCTGTGTTGATTCTGATTTGCTTTTGTCGAATAGGCTATTCACAGGCATTTGTTAAAAGAATACTAGGGAAGTGCGACGACAAAGTGAGAGAAATTAGCTACTTTCCCTCGTTAGACCACATTTGGAATACGCTGCCAGTGTTTGGGACCCTCATGAAAAAGGCTTAATAACAGAGTTAGAACGCGTGCAAAGAAGAGCTGCCAGGTATGTGAAAGGGTATGTTGTTTCTAGCAGCATATAGAAGTATAATTTGTAAGTATGCGTGACATTTTTTGTACCTTGTGATCTGCATCTTGGAGTCCAAATGCATGCTGGTGATTGATCAACCCCTGCCAAACACCCTAGAAATGGCTCGCTTAATACCAAGTTGGGAGGCCGAAGGTATCGAAATTATGATGACAGTACGCTGCCACTTGCTGTCTCCGCAGTGATTTGTAATGAATTGAGCAGTGGAAAAGCAGCCCAAAAGTACAATATTCCGCATAGGACAATTGAAAGTAAGGTGAAGTGTCACCATACAAAGAATCCAGGGCGCCATACGGCATTGAGAAAGGGTAAGGAAGAAGAGATACTCGAACATGTGCTAGTTTGTGCTGACTGGGGAATGCCTTTTAATGCCATTGGTTGACGATTGATTCGTTTTGTGTTCTTACGCCATCGTCCAATCATTTATGTCAAACCCTTTGATTTTTCGGTCTTCGCTCCTTGTAAAAAACAAATGGAGAGCCATACTGACAGACCATAATTGTGGAACTTTAATAGTTATAAAACCATCGAAAAGAATGTATTTCCAACACTTTTGGCAAAAATTCTCAGTGCTTTGGTTGAAGAAAGTAAAATGAACTCAAACATGATATCAGGGTTCGAGAAATGTGACATCGTGCCACACAATCCCGGAGAAGTTTGGTCTTGAATTCCGGATGCATAGAAAACTGATCGTAATGACACTCCTACAAGAGTAAGTGATTCATTTTTGAACTGTCTTCAATCCTGTCGTCACAATCAAACAAAAGTTCGCCATAGAGAAGAAGACGGAAAATTAATGTGGCCCCTGGAGAAACCATGGACAAATCACACCTGGTCACTTCCAAGCACCTCCACACAAAATCTTGTTGGAGGGACTTGCCAAAAGGAGAAAAATTAGGGGAATGACAATAGCATTCCACGTTCAATGCATTGGGTATCTTGGAGTACCATTCTATATTTAAGAGTTTTCTAAATAAACATTATTTTTCCGTTGTTTTATTGAGGTTTCCGCTGGATATAACTCCGTTGGCAAAGTTGCCCCAGATCCATAGAATCTTTGCTAACTACATTTTCAATTTTTTTAACATATAAACTTTTACTTAAGTTGTCATTTTTGCACAAATTTTGAAAGTAGAGACCAAGAATAATGGCTTAAAATGGTTTTAAACCATTTCCGTACATGAACTTACAAGAATGCGGTTGAAAAAGAAAAAAAAAGTGGCAAAGTTGTCCCGGTTTACGGTAATGAATTTCTGGAAGAAGAATAACTTCCTACAACGTAGCTATATAATTCGGGGTACCCAATTAAAGGCAGTTGAATCCGTGAAATATCTAGGGGTTAGACTCAATAATGATCTATCGAGGAATAAACATATTCGAGAAATAACCGGTCAAGGTAATCGTAAAATGGGTTATGTTAAAGGAATATTAGGAAAGTGCGACGACAAAGTGAGAGAAATTAGCTACTTTTCCCTCGTTAGACCACATTTGGAATACGCTGCCAGTGTTTGGGACCCTCATAATTGGAAAATAGGCTAAATCTTTTAGACAAATTCAAAAGCAGTGTCTTTTCTGACGAAGTTAACCATATCTAACGGACGCCAACATACTACGGAAGATCAGATCATATAAATAAGATAAGAGAGATAGATTGCAGAACAGACAGATTCCGAATGTCTTTTTTTCCACGATCAATAAGAGATTATAACGGCAGTAATAGAACTCGTAAATAGATTGCATGACTTGTAGTGTAGCCTACTAACCTATGTAAAACTTAATGCATGTTTCTTAATTCAATTATTATTTCTAACAGCATATAGTTGTATAGTTTGTTATTATACGGGACGTTTTTTGGACGGTGTGGTGTGCATGTGGGAGTACAAATGCATGCTTCATGCTGGTGATTGATGACCCCCTGCCAAACACCCTAGAGGTGGCTCGTAGGGTATTATGTCAATGTAGATGTAGATTGGAAAAAATACGGAATTCCACAAAGTTATGGCCAATCCAGCGCTGGTGATGAATCAATGTTTTCTAATTCCTTTTCCCATTAATTTGTGTCCTTTACTATTCCTGGTTTTTCTCTCATTAGGGTAATATTAGCACCCCTTAGAAAGTGTTATTCTGTGCATTTTTTCGTCGTATGAGGGTGAAGGTTCTATGGAATGCTTTTGTTTTTCATGCAATGAAGTGCAATTCCTCCGTGCTTCATCGCTGCCTATAGCTGCAAAATCTCAAGGCTTAACGGGGTTACTCATTCTTTACGGGAGCGAAGATCGAAGTATATGCATAAATTTATTAGTAAATTTGGAGGAAATGTTTCCTCAGACGACGTGTAACAAATCATCCGTCCCAGCAGAGATATATATATAGATGAACTAACGAATGACCTTGCTGCTATCCAAGCGTGGTGCGATGCTTGGCAGTTAGAAGTATGGTGTAAGTTAGGTATGTGAAAGGTCGTTACGATAGTCTTGTTAGTGTAACTGACCTCTTAGATAAACTCGGATGGGAATCCCTGTCGGACCGTAGATTGAAAAATAGAATAAACCTTTTAGATAAATTCAAGAGCAGTGTCTTTTCTGACGAAGTTAACCATATCTTGCGGACGCCAACGTACTACGGAAAATCAGATCATATAAATGAAATAAGAGAGATAGATGGTAGAACAGACAGATTCCGAATGTCATTTTTTCCACGATCAATAAGAG
The DNA here is from genome assembly GCF_921293095.1 of Ischnura elegans. Taxonomy (NCBI): domain Eukaryota; kingdom Metazoa; phylum Arthropoda; class Insecta; order Odonata; family Coenagrionidae; genus Ischnura; species Ischnura elegans. Next base: position 133,016,275 of record NC_060250.1, read on the forward strand.
ATTATAACGGCAGCAATAGAACTCGTAAATAGATTGCATGACTTGTAGTGTAGCCTACTAACCTATGTAAAACTTAATGCATGTTTCTGAATTTCTATTCTATATTCTATTTCTAACAGCATATAGTAGTATAGTTTGTTATCATACGGGACGTTTTTTGGACGGTGTGGTGTGCATGTGGGAGTCCAAATGCATGCTGGTGATTGATCACCCCCTGCCAAACACCCTAGAGGTGGTTCGCAGGGTATAATGTAAATGTAGATGTAGAATTAAATTTGGAAAAAATGCGTCGTAATGAATTTCTTGAAGAAGAATAACGTCCTACAACGCAGCTATATTATTGGGGGAGCCAAGTAGAGACTGTTGAATCCCTGAAATATCTAGCAGTTAGACTCAATAATGATCTATCGTGGAATAAACATATTCGAGAAATAACCGGTCAAGGTAATCGTAAAATGGGTTTTATTAAAGGAATATTAGGACAGTGCGACGACAAAGTGAGAGAAATTAGCTACTTTTCCCTCGTTAGACCAGATTTGGAATACGCTGCCAGTGTTTGGGACCCTCATGATTGGAAAATAGGCTAAATCTTTTAGACAAATTCAAAAGCAGTGTCTTTTCTGACGAAGTTAACCATATCTTACGGTCGCCAACATACTACGGATTATTTCTAACAGCATATAGTAGTATAATTTGTTGCATGTTGGAGTCCAAATGCATGCTGGTTATTGATCACCCCTGCCAAACACCCTAGAAATGGCTCGCAGAACTTCCCAGAATTGAGAATGCCATTGTTCAGCGTGGAGCGAGAGGCCTTTCCTACCCCACCCCCAAGTTGCTGGATGCAGCGTTGCCAAGTCAGAAGGGGACTTTTATCGCTGATTGGATAAAATTCTTAAAAATCATCGTAGAAAGACGATCAAAAAACGCCCGTATTCCTGGTGTGATCAAGAAGACGATAAAGCCAATAAATTGTAGATAGCACTAAAAGAATTGTAAAATGCAAAATGTACTACACGTGGTTCAGATGGGTGGGGGCCCTCCCGGTGTTTTGGGTCCATCCCTCGCGAGCTCGGGTCCCCGAAAAGGGTCGGATTAGGCTCGAAGTCGAGGTTGGACCCTCATTAGCGCGGCTGACCGTCGGTGGTCCCCACGAGAGCGACATTAACCAAAAAAATTGCTAATGGTTAGTAATTCCTAGAACAAATACATGCAAGGTTAGAACTATGAAAAAACATGCGATGAGTGATCCTAGCGAGCGATGCCATTAATCCTATCAATTGAGACAACGTTACTAGCATTAATAGTGCGAGGGAAGAATGACATTTTAAATCTCTCTGTTTTGCAGTCTATTTCTTTTATTTTATTCTCATGATCACGTCTACTATAGTAGGATGGTAAAAGAAGGATATGATTCACGTCATCTGAGAAAATATCTTCTTCGAATTTCCTAAGTAAGTTAAGCCTATACTTCGATCTACGCTCCTGTAAAGGTTCCCATCCTAACTCGTGTAACATACTTAAAACGCTGCACTTTTTGTCGTAAGGTAGTAATTAGGGTAGATGTATAGTTATGAGTACAAATGCCTTTAGGATGAACACGCTCACTTCAAGGGAAGAACTGGTTTCCAGATCGAATAATAATCGCCTTCGAAGCAGGCTGCGCAGGTCATTGAGATATACTTATTAATGATGTGCGCGTTTGCCAAATAACAGGTGCTGCTGCTGCTGCAAAATTAAAAAAAAGGTGAATCGCTTGATGAATTACGACTGGGCGTTTCTTCCGATCTTTTTTTTGCTCGCTGACGGAGACACATTGATATTTATCCCTTTTTATGCATTCGCCAACCTGCATTTACAGTTCTGATTAACGTTTTGCCCCAGCCAACGAACATAAATTTTGCCACAGATTTATCTACAGAAAAATCTCTAGACAATTATCTACATAGGAATATAAACCATTTTTCTAGGCACTTCAGATCTGGTTTTGCTGGTGGTAGTCCGGGGCGCTCCAATGACGGCACCTTCTTTTCCCCGTGGGCGTGGCGGCGCTGAAAAGCGCAACACGGTTACCTATCGAGACCTGAGTAGAATTTAACTAAGTTTTCGAGATAAGGGGATTCGTGAGCAATTTACAGTTTGTTTATGGTTTTTCCTTCCACAAAATCAGGATCAAAATGCAAATGAAATGCCAAATACTAATTATTACGAATATACCCTCGGATATCTAAAAAAACTATTTTTTTCTTGAACAGCAAAAATCTAAAATCGTGACTCCTTGTTGCCGGGAAATTTCGCCCTTCGTCCTGGAAGTTTCGATAAATTCTAGTGGTGCCAACAAATGTTGAATATCAATAATTTTATGATTGACTATTTTATTAATGACCTCATACTAATGATCTCCTGAAAAGGGTATGTCTGCTGTGTACTGAAAACTCCTTGTTCCAATTTACTTGTAATAGCTGTGCGCTAAGTACAAAATAATCAGAGGCATGGATGCAGTCTCACTCGAGTGAGTGCATCGCAAATCGATCGTCGGTAACTCATGAATGACACTGCGAATGACGATCATCGACATTGGCCGCGAACGGCCAAAATGATAATGCCGTTTGTACGAGTGATCCGGGCATCAATCGGTCACACAAAAGATTCGCTCGCGCACATCGGTCACTCAATACCGGCCAACCAATAGGAATGATTCAATTTTTCCGCTTTTCAAACCTTCATGGCACATCAAGCTTCGATTAAAGTCATTCTCCTCTGATTAAATTAAGTAGTTATCCATTAATTCCATTAGTAAAAGTTTGGAAATATTCATTGATCAAAATTCTTAAATTCTGCTTCACTCGGCCCCCTCTCGATGGCTGGGTCTTCCGCCTTACACCACTCCGCTTCGAAGCGTCTTCGAAATTGCTGATTGAGCAAGAACAAAGCAAATAACGTGACAAATGTCTAAGGGATACGTGTATACCATTCCAGTGTGAGTGAAGGAGAATTTGAAATGAAGGCTGCCGTTCAAAGCACACTAAATTTAGAAGACTTACAATAGCACGCAGGAAAATGCCTTCTTTTCTCCTTAGATATCTTACAAGCTAACACACCACTAAAATATAATCAAAAGGCTATTGAAAGAATCAGAATTGGCGGAGTACGGCGGAATTATGAAGTGGAATCACCCAATCCCTTCGCGAGGAGCTGTCTCTTTAATCACATGTGTATCCGCCGGCACTCATACCATTCGTTGCAATAAATCAGCCAATGCACATTCATTTTAAGAGGAGAAAGCGTGTAATGGTTAAAAAATAGAGAAAGCAACCTGAACGAGGAAAAATGAAATGAGGATAGCCTTTCATAATTTTTTGAAGCTGCTTTTATGGCTCGGCATAATCAGAAGCTGCTTTTATGGCTCGGATGGCTACAATGCTGATTTGTTTCCAGGAAAGAGCCACTTTCCCAGATCAGAATAATTGATGCCCTGAGGTAAAATTCCGTGTACGAACCCCATATGGCGGCAAGTAAAGATGGCCGCAAGTATCCACTACAGTCGCATCTTCACTCCACAAGACACCATTTCAATTTTCTTCGCAATAATTGAAAGCCCTTGTCATGCAGTTCGGGTGCAATGGTCAAGTTTGGTGCTGTGCGCGCACCCTGAGGAGAAAATCCCAGGAGCAGGAGCACAGGGGCTGTGACGGACCATGGTTGCCTGGGATCACGGACGACAGTTTACGCTACCCTTTCCTTCATTGTGGTCGCCTGTAGAGAACTGGTACGGTGCAGTTCCTCAAGATGCCAAATAAGACGATGGAAGGTGCTCTTATTCATTTCGTGCAAGTTGTAAGTGTGATAAATACACAAAATGTGATGAAAGTTGACTAGATGTCCACAAACATATCTTTAAACGCAGTGAAAAGGGAATGCGTGAGTATATTGTACAGTTCAGTTCACATTTGTTTTCTCAATTTCAATTTAAAAATGCGAATGAAGTGTCTAATACCTAATTAAAAATACGTGCAATAAAAATAAGTAACTAAGCAATATACAATCATGATAACTTTGTTTCGGAATGATGCAAAGATCGAAGCACATGGTTTTACTCTATACGATTTTTTACAGGCAGTCAATTTGCTAGAGAGTTTAGTAATTTTTTGCCTTTTGAAACTTGTTCCCTAAATGCTCTTATTTTGCGGTATTAATTCGATTACTGCTGTCCATATTTAAAAAAAATGGTTCAGGCATAGAGTGAACGTTAACTATGAGCGTCATCCTTATTCGTGGAGCAATATACAGACTGTAAATGATCAGTAAATGTTTTATATTTATCAATGAAACTCAGGTCAAAAAAAGAGACATTTTAAAATTACTTGACTATTCGGAACTGAAAAGGATTTCAGATGCATTTCCCGGAGTTTAACCCTTTCGAGACGGCGCGGCGGAGTTTTCGTCTTAGCATGACTGCTGTACTTGGAGGGCAGTTCGTTAAGAAGGGTCTCGCTGAACCTTTTTCGACCCCTCCACGCAGGGACTTCGCATTATCTCGGACTCAGTGAGTAGTTGTGCTCCCTCCTTTCCGGGTTTACGACCATACCTGCGGCATTGGTTCGCGGTCAACTTATGCATTGCTTATATGTATTTAGCAAATGGATAATTGTTGCTTGCACGTAAATTGCAGACTTTGAATTGAATTCCTCATTTTTATCTGAGCATTGTCAAATTTTAAACGAAGTTCTAAGGCCATTATTAACGCATTTAACGCAGCAACAATTTCCATGTTGATGTTTATACATAACACGAGATATAAGTTAATATTTGTCGTAGAATTTCGTTTAAAAATTGTAAACGCTGCTCAAAAGACAAATAATTCAATTCTTAGTGTATATTTCTTGAGAAATGAACAAATATTTATTTCGAAATTTGACTGTATAAACAATTGAATGACCGCTGTCCCGTACCGCTGAGAGGGGTTATAAAAGACGAAGGGTCCGGGTACCTGCTCCCGGATTCCGAGGGTTAATCCTAAACCCCGAAGCGTTGGGTCCCGAGACAAAGACGTCGTAAACCCACGACCGTCCTAAAAGGGGGGGGGGGGAGCTAGAAAACGTATATATATATATATAGGCTTTCGATGTCCTGGCTGGGAAATTCTCACACGTATATATACGCCCGTCGTCTTCCGGGTCAGGAAACGTCCACATGTATATATACGTTTACAGTAGGGAAAAGGTTAAATGTTTCACCGTTAGAATGAAGTAAATAAAATAGAAATCGGACCATTAGGAGTTCCGATACGAAGCAATTTAGCGAACAGTTGCGGCCAGCTTTAATGACCGCCATTTTGGTTTAGGCACTGAAGTTGAAGAGGCTCCTTATCTGTAATGCTACCTTTTGGCATCAATTATGACAAAGAAAGTTCAGTTTACTATAAAACATGAAGTTACAATAATTTTAATGGCAATCCAAGCGGTCTCAACTTCTGTCCGAGCCGTCGCACAGTGGACGGAAATCGGAAAAAGCCGGACTAAATTACAAAAAGCTTTTTGTGAGTTATAAGCTTGAAACGTCGCAGGCATACTAAAAAATGAATGGAATTTATGGATATGTACTTCATTTGACATAAATCCCACCCGTTATTGAGATACAGAAGCTCAAACGTGAGCAAATTTCCATAAAAACGCCCGTCTTCAATTTTCTCTTAAAAAAACTTCCAAATGAGGTAGATAGTTAAGTTATATATGGATTCTTGCGGAATAAAAATCCACATTATCAATTGCCATGGTATTTTTTCTTTTAATTTTCCGTAATCTTAAAGAATATCATCGATAAATTCTTTCCATGCAGTTACAAAATGGCGGATACTGTTTTTCGACAAAGTTTAACATTTCGGTAGAGTTTCAAATGGGTTTGCGCGCGTCGGGAGTTGGATTAGCCGCGACGCGGTAAGGTTATTGGAACTGCATGGGTTTTAACGCTCAGCATTCACCGTTTTTATGTTTTGCTTCAAGAAACCGATTCTCAAATAGTCTCTGGTGAAGACAGTGGAGTATTTTCAGCCGAGGTAAGTGCACGTTTCATTGAAATCCATTTCGTTTTCTTTGAATACGATCGAAGACCATGCTTCTTTTAAAAGCGTTCAAACCTCGAAAAAGGGAGTTGTTTTGCTGGGACTCATACAAAAAGACCTATCAGAAAGACACCAGCTTAAACTTTTATACCTTCTTTACTCCCCAAATCTGACCCCATCTGGAGTAAAGAAGGTAAAAGAGTCTCGTTTAAGCTTCTGTATCTCTGTAACGGATGGGATCTATATCAAGTGAAGTGCATATCCATAAATCCCATTCAATTTTGTGTATACCTTTGAAGTTTCAAGTTTATAACTCACAAAAAGCCATTTTGTAATTTAGTCCGGCCTTTTCCGATTTCCGCCCACTGTACGGCGCGCATATTTTCATTGGCTCCTCACATTTCCAATCAAATCACTTGCCTGGATAGGTACTTGATTTGGATGGTCGCTGTTGAATGACAATGGCGTGGAGGTCAGAGTTTCATTGTGAGGGCTGTAGGGCTGGAGGGGTGTAAGGGTGGCCCGAAAAAACTTATTTTCTTATTTAGAAGTTGTAACAGCGCGGAAAATTTACCAATTGTATAAACAAAAAAAATGAAAATCGGTTGCTGTCATTCGATTTTGATAATTTTTTTGTCGACACAATTCGCAGTTTTTCAGCTCTATTACAGCATTGAAATTAGAAAATTAGTTTCATCGGCGCACCCTATCGGGTGTGTCCAAATATTTTCCGGGAGGGGGGAACAGTGTCATGGCATGAGGTCACTTGGTACGTACATCCGAGAGCTTGGCGTGAGTGAAAAGTCTCAATGAAATCCAATTTAGCGCTTTTGTTAAAAACAAGTTTAATATCCTATTTATAAAATTACAATCTTCTGTGATACATTGTCACATTATAAACACCATATCTCTCTTTTTCCTTAAACTGCCTATGGAGTGAACAAAGTAATCGAACAAGAGTTATAATTATCAAAAAAAAACATTGAGTCGAAATGACTCTTTTCCCTGGTGACGAGGGGAATGTCGTCCATTTTTCGCGATGCACAAGGGATTAAACCGTTGGAAATCTCGAGGAGATTTCACGAAAAACGAAACGCACACAATCACATTTCACTCCATTTTCCCTAGAAAATGTCGCGGGAGTTTTGAGGAGTACCAAATAAAGTGCTTGAAATGCAATAAGAAGCTGTGAGTAGGTAAAGTCCTCAAATTCAACTCGCATACATTTCAGATACAAACGTTTTTGCCAGTGGCGAAGCCAGGAATTCCGTTCGAGGGGAGGGGGGTCGGAAACCAGGGGGGAAAATTTTTGAAAAACAGAGTACCTACAACTAGTAAGTATAGGGTTTTAAACTAATTTTAACACTTCTAATAATCGAAAAAACTTCATTTATCAAAGATATGTTTTGAAAATCCATGATTTTTCAATCTTTTGTTTTCTTTTGAAGTAAATAATTGTGTTTTTATATTTCGGAGGGGGGGGGTGTCCGGACCCCTCGGACCCTCCCCCTGGCTACGCCACTGGTTTTTGAATGAATGAATTCATTACTCCAACTGAAATGTACACTTTTTCAACAACCAAAAATAAAGGGGAGCTTTAGGTAGCTTCAATGGTTAAAATAAAAAAACCAGCATGGAAGCTACCAGTTTCGTATTCTGAGAATCCGACCGACCGACCACATTCAAGGCAACGCCCTCCGTCTGACCACCGCAGGAATTCCCACTTATTATTTACCCCCCCTCTCTCTTCCTCCGCCACTCCCTCTCTCCGCCACGAATTGAGGCCCTCGACGCCCCATTAATGCTGGAAATTAATATTTGAGTTGCGAGGCAGAGGAGGCCAGCGCAGGGTGAACGGTGAGCATGGACACCTCTCGACATGGCGTCGAATGCAATGAAATAGGGTAGTTTCCTTCATCGAAATGCATTGATTGCGATTCTTTACCCACCATTAGTGTATTCATAATATACAAATTATTTGGTTTTACAAAACCCAGTTTAGATGAATAGCAATGGTTAATTTTATCCTCATTTGAAAAAGGCCAGATTGGCGCCCATGCGATTCCACTCCATGTGACGTCACAAGGACCTAGTTTCTATACGAGTAGATAGGAGTTTTACATCGTCTGGGATTACCAATACATGCATGGGACACAGACTTCAGGGAAACATGCCTTAATAATCACCTATTAAAACTGGCTAAGGTCGGAAAGTTTTCTTCGTTTGGTAGGGTATTAATAATCCTTATTTAAGCCAAGCGCTACCTGCTAGCAGGGTACTCTGCTACCTGCTAGCAGCCTGCGTCGTATCAGCGCTCAAAGCGTCGCTCCAAGGTCATCTCTCACGGCAACAGCTGGAACCAGAAATACGTCACACGGACCTTTCCCAGCATTCCTACTTAGACGTCGCGTTTTCGCGCGCTTGCATATTTTCACTTTTCATTTAATCGCGAAAAATAGATATCGTCATTCAAAAATCTAAGGGCGTGAAATGCGTACTCCAGGAGTAATAATCTTTCGATTAAGGAAAAAAAATAATGGGAAACCACCCTATTGAGGCCTCGCCTCGCGAAAGTACAATGGCTTACATGAAAAATGAACGATTTCAAGCTCTCTCGGCGTGCTCCTTAAAATACATTATTATCAGGTTTTACTCCGCGTCCAAGGCGGACGACGCGACGTCTCTTTGGAATTTTTTCCAGCACTCTTCTAGGCTGAGGTTACGGTAGCAGTGGAAGATATCGGAAAAGACGATCGAAGAAACTGGTGATTTTGAATCTTCATCCCTATGAAAGAAAATCGATCGTGGAGAATTGTTTAGGTTTAAGAAGACACTAATCTTTGTTTAGGCATATACAGCTTGTGTCACGGCTAATCTGATTTGATGGTTTGGACACGTAAGGACTGAGCAGCGCATAAAGAATTCGCACCAACCGGAGCAACCACAGCTAGTGATGGTCCAAATCTGTTGTTTCGCTGGTGTCGATCACAGTTCATCATTCATTTAAATACCAACTATGAATGATCGATCGTAAATCACTGCCTATCTTCGGTACAACTGATCTCAATCACGATCAATGTCGGTCCCTTAGTACGTAAATCACGACTTTTCGCGACTGGAAACTTTTTCTTCATCGAGAACTACCTAGACTGACCTCTATCCTGAATTATCGACTTTGGTCGCGTCTTACTAAGGACCGATTCAATCGATATTGTCGACGATCCAGGGCTGGGCAATATTGCAAATACGAGTATTCAAAAATATACAAACAAATTAAGAGGTAAGGAAAGATAGGGATAGGAACACGTAATAGAAAAAGGGCGTGGACAACGGTGCTGTGGTGAATAGAAAAAGCCAAAAACAGAGGGTAAAAATGTGGCCGAACTGGGACTCGAACCCAGAACGTTCCAGTTGCCGGCCGTAGGTATTTGAAATGTATTTGTAATTTCAAATACTCCTCGGCCTGAATTTTACCTAGCCCTGCGACGAGATATATCGGTTGTTAATGACCGACACGAACGACATCGGTCCTGAACGGCTCAAAGATTGTGATCTCGTTCGTCAGTCGATCTTACAAAATATCTCGATTACGCTTGCCGCTCGATGACGACCGACCACACACACGACGATCACCAGCTCAAGGAAAGAGCAAATCCCTACATGATTTCACATAGGAATAGTGACGGGCACTGTGCGAGTGAATCAGTTCAAATGTGCGACTCAGCAGATAGAGCTGTCAGGTGAGAGTGTCTTATTTGGTGAGTCGCAATTCCCTCCCCTGAGCCACAGACCACACGCGACTCCCTCCGCACACACACTGTGCGGAAAGAGTCGCGTGTGAGAGGTAGAAGTTGGCACCATACGCACACGACTCCCATCGCGCACAATGTGCGCTGGAATTGTGTGAGGCAAAGTCACGATTCTCGGCGCCCATGACTCCTTCAGCGCACTCTGTGCGTGTTGGAGTCGTGAGCGGTGGAAGTCGGACTCCATGCGACTTCTTCCGCAAACATTTTCCGTTTCAGGCTCATCGCACGCTTTGCGGGTCAAAGGAAGCACATGGGACTTTTTGCTGGTCGCCAACAGTTCATTTTTTCACGACGCTTGAAAGATTCTCCTGATTCATTTTCTGCGTATTTCTCTAAAGAATCTCACATGACCCTTATCGTTATTCTCTCTCCTGCATGTTTCATGCATCGTGAAAGAAAAATGGTGGAAGATGCTCATGTAAAAGGTTTCGGCAACGGCAAAATTTATGAAAGTAATACGAGAAAAAAATGAAAATTTGTTCTTACATGAACAACTAAGATTAATAGATGAAATTAATTATGATTTGTTAACATGGTCATGTAGTTTCGAAGAGAATATTTTTTTACGACGGAATTGTTTGAATTGCCGTCATCTCTAAGCACAGGAGACGGAATACATTTTCCGTCTTCCATGAAAGATATAACGTATCGGCAGAAATGGTTCCTCAGTTATATCACCTGTTAAGTCCGTTTTACACGGGGCACGGAATTGCGCAGGTTAGAGCTGCATTAATTTCTAAAATGGCGCGGAATTGCGCGAATGCATGAACGAAATTAGAACAGGGGCTATTTAGCCGTCTCGCATCCACGCATTCTCGCATGTATTCTAGCAATTCACCGCTTTACACGACGCAATTTTGATTGCGCCTTCGCATGTACGTCAGATTGCGTAATTCCGTTTACCGTGTAAAACGGCCTTTATACATTGTGACTATGCAACACGTGATTGATTTGAAATCAATTTTTCAAATTGAGATCTAGGAAATGTTGCATTTTAAATTTTCGCTCCAAAATCCTCCCCTCACCACCTTCCCCTTTCTTCCACTCCCCTCTTCCCCCTCCCCTCAACCCAGAACCGCTTTGCTGAGTCGCACTATGCGAGCGGCTCTCTGGAGTGTGCTGTGAGCGGTGAGGCAGCTACACAAAAAGAGTCGTTTATGCCATCACTACATAGGAAGTCCAACTCACACATTTGGCCGGTTTTCAAAAATGTCCGTTGCGCGGCGATGAACGCAAGAGCGATGCTTTTACACTCAATAACTGTGAACTCGTGAAGCTAAGAACTGAAGAGAAATAAATTCGATAGGTTCTATCATCAATAATCCTAGGATTGGTTTGACGCAGCTCTCCACTCTATTCTCCTCTCAGCTGATCTTTTCACACCTACGTATTTCTTCTCTTTCACATCCTTCTTTACTTGTTCCATATATTTTGTTCGAGGTCTTCTTTTTCCGTTCTTGCCTTCCACTTGTCCCTCGACGATTGTCTTCATCAGGCCATCATGTCTCTAGATTTGGCCTATAAGGTTGTATGATTTTCAATTATAATCGGCGCAAAGGGGTCCTTTAGAAGGGAATACTCAAAATTAAAAATTTGTTTTCGTTATTTTAAACCAAAAACATTTGAATGAAAGACACACCTGCCAATTTTCAGAGCTCAAATTCGATTTTGAACCGAAATAGGTAGCTTTAAAAGTCCATTAGGAGCTTTAGCCACGCCCACGACACGAAACGTATTTCTATTGGCTGACGCCGCGTGAACCTCATGAATGCCGCGTGAGTAACGCTAGAAGAAGCCGTAAACACATTGAGTTCGTGGAAATAGTGGCCAAAAGTTTATCGCCATGGAGAAGGAAAACGTCAATTTTGTTCTGGCTGATTCCCGAAATCTACTGACATTATTGACAGAGAGACAGAACATTTTTTGCCTCAAAACGATTCATCTAATTGAAATGAAACTTTTTTAAGATGAAATGTTTACAGTTTTGAGTGAGAAAGTAATCACGGCAATTATCGTGGATGCTTTAATTTGTGGACATACCATCGAAAGTCTTTAACTTATTACTGCTTATTAGTTTCCGGGTGTAAATTATAAAATAAAAGAACAAATCATCACAATAAATATTTTTCCCCTACCAGCTGTTTTCTTTCCCTCTGAAGGGAGGAAATTCGGGGCTTTCTCCGTTTCTTTCAGGATTAGCATTCAAATTTATTTGGAACGGCATTTTTTAATCAGAGGCCTCGCTTTGGTCACCCTATGTTCCTTGTAATTCTTCTAGTCAGTTTCGTACAATAAATAATGGTTAACAAGTGTTATCAAAATGAAAGAGTAACTCAGAGATGGGGATATTTACATGGAAGTATCCATCGGTACACTTATATTTACACCAGAGTTACAAGTACAGTCACTTTCAAAAGTTTAGGGTAAATTTTGTGGCACCACTTCTGCTTCTCAAGGAAATTTATAAATATGTAGTATATAGTATCCTCTACTCCTTCCGTAGTTTTTTTCCTGCGCTCCGCAAACATTCCACTTGTGAGTGAATATATATGACCTCTAACGGATAAATTATTTTGTAACTGAAAATTGATTATTCCGCTCCTATTTATGGAGGATGTAATAATTATTTAGTGTAAAGTTACTGCATACTTGCTCCGGTTTTCTCCCTTAGTTATTATAATTCTTATTATGTAGTTCCTTTTGTGTGAACGCGGTGGCCTATAGCGGCCAATGCTTTGAGCTGAGGTAGTGAAGGTTGAGGGTTCGGGGCTGTTTCTCATAACTTTTTATCAGCTAGTTTTATTACTTATTTATAGTTATTTTACAATCGTAATGTCAATGTCATTGCTATTGTATTTTTATCAATGGTAATGCAGCTTTTTGAAATTAGGAAAAAAATGGTGGATAAAATCCTGGCGTTGTCGTTAACGTACAGTTCGAAGTCTGGCGAACGGAGTCACACATTAAATTTTATTATTTGACACTTATTCTGTTTCGATTAATCATAGTTCAAACTATGTGCTAGTATTCATTCGGCGTGCACTTGCCTGCGGTTTCTCCATGTTGTTGTAAGATTTGAAAAGTTATTCGCGTTTATTTTTTACTATTTGTTCTTATATTTGTCAACATGGCGGTAGGTACCTCCTGGTGTCCAATGTGCTTATTTCTGCTTTTTGCGAATAAAACGATACCATTGTATTTCCTGGAATACAAATTTGAGAATATTATGCATTACTTTGAACTATTTGACATTACATTAGGTTAGAGTCGAAGACTCTTTCCGTTGCAGTGGTTGGCTTTCAATGCACAAGATAAAAATAAAGAGTGAAAACCGGGGCAAATATGCTGTAAATGCACCAGAAATAATCATTAAATCCAAAATTAATTGAAGCAGAATGATCACAGCAAAAAATATTTTTCTGGTGTTTAACGAGAGGTAAATTCACATCCGACACACAACAGTATGCATAAGGTTTCCTGCCACTCATTTAAAACCCTCCGTTTCATATACTATTTATTTATATTGGAAATAACGTCGACTACAATACGCTCCTTATGCAGCCACTGCAATTATCATGAGGTTCACACGCCATCAACAAGGCGTCGCCCGAGAAATGTGGTTTTGGCGCGGAATTCAAGTTGAAACTTAGAACTGCTCGAGGGGCGAAATTCATGAAAATGGGAAAATTAAATTTAAAAAATTCAGGAAGGACTGCTCCAGGCATCATTACTTTCAAAAACTGTCTGCTTTCCAAGCAATGCTCCACCGTCTACTATCAATTCCTATGTCGCTACTAAATATTCAAAAAGATCTAAATGTCATTAAACAAAAAGCCATCTATAAGGGTTACAAAACCGTTTTTTCTCCAAATACAAAGACGTCATCCCAAGTCTGGAAAAAAATGGTGTTTCCAAACTTGAGTGCGAATGTTCCGCAGTTTCTAGTGGAAAAACTGGCTGGAAATACAGAGAAAGACTAAAAGAGCACGTAGCTTGTTTTAAAACACCTGATAGACAAAGCCCACACCAGTGATTTTTCCTTGGAAATCTTGCATTGTGAAGGCCCCAGGCTAAATTCTCCGGAGCAAGTGGAAATTTTAAAATCTGTAAAATCCAATAGTGATATTGTTAATGACCTTCTCTTTACCTCTACTTATGCTCATAAACATGGAAAATTTTGTACTCGGTTAATGTCCTATTGTATTCTTCCCGCTCTCCCCTACCTCTCACTCCTTTGCCCACCTTTCACTGCAATTAGTCAGCTTGGGTGCACCGACCCTGTCTTCCTCCTCATCCTCTCACGTCCTCTTGGCTTTTACAACCAGGGGAAGACCCAACCCCTCCCCTTCCACCCTCCCAACCTCCCCCCACCTCTACAGTTTCCCCCCCACTCCTGATTTATACGAGCAGGTACTTAAGATGATCTATCCATGTACTCCTCGCCTGAGGATGACGCAGTGTGTCGAAACCATGGCAGTGATCTAATAAATATTTTATGTGGAAAAACATAGTTTAATTTTCATTCACTATGAATAAAGTCCATAAAGTAACGCCTCAAACCATTAACTTCATGAACGTTATAGCTTGGGCAGAAAGACGTGATTACTTTTCGGTAACACTGATGGAGAGGAAACGGGATAAATTGCAAATAAAATTATCTTATACATTAAGGAAACATAAAATACAAAAGGTTTACTTATTTTTAGTCACATTAGAATTTGCAAAAACATATTTTTATAAACATTCTCCACTAAACTGATGCCGAAAGATAGGACACTTCCATCGTATAGAAATTACCTCTCACCAAACAAAAACTGATAGGGCAATATTCAAATGATGCAAGCTCTTCTGCTGTAATTTTTGGTCCTGGAGCAACCGAAGTCCCTCTTATAACGTCTGCAATTTTCTGGACAATTCCCAACCGGGGTTCTTACATAACTTTCTTGAATTTCTGAATCAAGGCTTTACCCACATATGATGGTATATTGATATGATCACTTTCCACAATTCCAACATCTTCCACAGCTGCCACAAGGAGCGAGGCCGTACCCAGGATTATAACTAGGGGGGCAAAAGATTGTCTAAGGGGGGGCAAGCCAAGTTGTGACATTTAGCGTGGAAAAGGTGAATTAAACCAACATTTTTAGAAAATTATGACAGCACTTTATTATTTTATGAGATTATTTCCTAGTTTTATTTTAGTTATATATCTTATAATAATATTTATCATTATTCGTGGGTTTAAAGAAAATTTGTTGAATACTTCCGTTTCAATTCAGTACTTATTTGGCTTAAGGCTTAAAGACTTAAGCAATTTTTGCTTCTAGGGGGACCCCCCCCCCTGCCCCTTGGTGGGTACGCCCATGACAAGAACTTCTCTTACCTCTAGCGTTGAAGTTCTCCCTCACAGTTGCTATACTGCTTCTTCATAAAAAACGAACCAAAAACCACTATCAATTTCGCTTTCACCTCAACTCCATTAAATTGTTCATGTGAAACTAAGGTACAAAATTGAGAGCTCTTATGCGACGGTCAGAAAGAAAAATGGGCAACAATGTGAAGAATTAACAAATTAAAATAAATTTTGTAGACACGAAAGTAAAAAAAATCTGGGACAGTAAGCGATTCATACAATTTAAGATCTTCGTATGTGTAACATCTATATAATACCCTGCGAGCCACCTCTAGGATGTTTGGCAGGGGGTGATCAATCACCAGCATGCAGCATGCAATTGGACTCCCACATGCACACCACACAGTACAAAAAAACGTCACGCATTCTAACAATTTATACTACCATTAGCTATTAGAAATTATATTAACATTAAGAAACATGGATTAAGTTTGACATAAGTAAGTAGGCTACACTACAAGTCATCTAATCTATTTATGAGTTCTATCGCTGCCATTATAATCTCTTATTGATCGTGGAAAAAAAAGACATTCTGAATCTGTCTGTTCTACAGTCTATCTATCTTATTTTATTTACATGATGTGATCTACCGTAGTATGTTGGCGTTCGTAATATATAGCTAACTTCGTTAGAAAAGACACATTTCTTGAATTTATCCAAAAGGATTAGTTTTTTTTTTTCAATCTACGGTCTGACAGAGATTCCCATCCGAGTTTATCTAACACGTCACTTACACTATCAAAGCTATCGTAACGATTTTTCACGTACCTGGCACCTCTTCTTTGCACTCGTTCTAACTCTGTTATTAAGCCTATTTCATGAGGGTCCCGAACACGGAAAACATATTCTAAATGGGGTCTAACGAGGGAAAAGTAGCTAATTTCTCTCACTTTGTGGTCGCAATTATTAATATTATTTTACCAAAACCCATTTTACGATTAGCTTGAGCGGTTAATTCCCAAATATGTTTATTCCACGATAGATCAATATTGAGTCTAACTCCTAGATATCTCACGGATTCAACTGCCTTTAATTGGTTGCCCCGAGTTATATAGCTATGTTGTAGGGAGTTATTCCTCATCCAGGAATTCATTACGACGTATTTTTTTCAAATTTAATTTTAACTGCCGTGCATCGCATCACTCTTGGATAGCAGCAAGGTCCTTCGTTAGTTAATCCCTGTTTTTACTGGAACGTATTTCCCTGTAAACTACAGCGTCGTCTGCGAATAATCATAGCTTACTGTGTACTACTTCGCCAATGCCTTTTATATAAAGAAGGAATAGGAGTGGGCCAATGACACTATCCTGAGGGACACCAGAAGTGACTCTAACCTCGTTGGAGACTGCACCGTTTCAGTTCAGGAGATTTCAGTTTCATTGCTAACTTTCCGTTGGGTACTATATAAAATGCTTCATGAAATCAAGAAAAATTGCGTCTATTGCAATATTGCCATCTCCGGAGACTAAAACATCGTGGACAAAAAGCCCTATCTGGGTTTCGCAAGATCTGCTTTTCCTGAATCCATGTTGAGTTCTCATTAACAAGTTTTGCGCGCCTAGGTGTTTCATTACTGAGCTGACAACGATATTTTCAAGGGCTTTGCATCCGATGGACGTTAAAGATTTCGGTCTGTAATTACATGGCTGCTCCTCGTCTATACTTTTGAATATTTTGCGTCACGTTAGCATTTTTCCAGTCATTAGGTACTTCGTGTTACTTGATGGATTTACTGAATAACAACTGCAAGAATGGGGCAATTTCTGAGGCTAGTTCTTTATACACGTGAGACGGGATTTCGTCTGGACCAGGTGATTTATTTGGACATATTTGAAGATATTCAATATATTTTCTATTCCGTGCTCCCTAATGTCAATAGGTGGCATCTTTCGTAGGCAGAGATTGTCAATTGTCTCGGATGAGTTCTCAGAAGGCTCGGTGAACACGCTCTTGAAGTAGGAATTTAATAAATTGGCTCTGACGGAACATGAGCATAAAGATGCGCAAAGCGATAAAATTGGCATTGAAATGCAGTTTAAACTTAATCTGTTCGTCATATTTAGCCCTAAATGGATTTCTAGTTGCGTATGTTTTCCCTAATAAGAATCATTAAAATTAAACATTGTGTATTTCAGAACAC
Organism: Ischnura elegans; assembly: GCF_921293095.1. Classification (NCBI taxonomy): domain Eukaryota; kingdom Metazoa; phylum Arthropoda; class Insecta; order Odonata; family Coenagrionidae; genus Ischnura; species Ischnura elegans. The sequence goes on from NC_060250.1 coordinate 133,033,698, forward strand.
ATCCAAAGTGAACCGGGACACCTTATGTGGGCTCTGAAAGGTAATGAATGCAGTGTATCTTTCATAAAAAGAGCGATAAAAGGAAGACAGCCGCTTCAAGATGACGACCACAATGAGAAAAATGCATTGGCATACGCTAAACTCCCTTATTTCTCCGGAGTCACATATGGAATCGTTAGAATTCTTCAAAAAGGCAATATCAAGAATCACTTCTGCCCGGTAAAGAAAATTGAAAATATTCTATCTTCTCCGAAGGATAGCCATCCTCCCCTTCAATCCATGGTAGTGTATGAGGTTCCCCGCTGCTGCGGAAAAAGCTGCGTGGGACAGTGCAAGTGATCTATCTCCCAAAGGCTTAGAGAGAACGAAAGAGCGATGCAACTTCATGAATGGGACTCATCAGCGGTCGCTGAACATAACACCTCCAGCCCTGGGGATGAAACAACGTTTAACCATGCACGATTATTGGCGAATACGGAAGATTATTGTCCAAGCCTGATATGTGAATCCGTCGAGACAGCGAAATGGCCAAACAGCTTCAATAGGGAGGATGGATATAACCTCAGCCGCATATGCAGAGAGGGTTCCTGGCCCAATCTAAAGCCTGAATCACACGATCATTTTTTTCGTCGCGAAAGTGATCACTATCGAGATCACTTTTCCCGTCGCGAAAAGCAATCGCTCAAGTGATCATTTTTCTGAATCACACGGTCACTCCTGCCGTCGCTTTTCACTTCATTTCCAATATCACAGCTCGTTGTCATAGGACCCACAATACGAAAATATATAGCGTCATACGCCCTTAAAAAATACTCAAGACTTTTAATACGGTCCCATTATCATTGGGTTCATTCGTATTACGAGGTATCCTTAAGCCCCCCAGAACAAAATCCTGGATACGGCCTTGCCTGTTCCCCCCCTCCCCAGAAAGAAATCCTGTGTCCGCCCCTGCTCCTAATTACTGATGTATCGTCTCTCAGCAGTGAATGTACTTCTGAAGAAAGTAACAACGGTGTAGGATACTTCAAAATGTTTTGAAAATCTCTGCATTCGTATTTAGAAAATGAGGCAATTCATCTCCAATTTGTGGCCTCAACGCATAGAAAACTGAGCGAAAATTAAGGAGCGGTGATGGTCCGACGAATGCTACGACGTTGATTAAAGTTGAAAAGGAAGCAAATGTTCCACTATTTTTAAAGACGGGCTATAATTGCTAAACAAAATTGAAAAATTTAGTTGAAACAATCCAATGTACTAAATAAACATATAGTGCTATATATACTATATAAATAATAATATATTAAATGAATTATAAAATATAACATGCACGAATAAAAATGGTTTTCCTCAACCTTATTTAATCCAGAAAAAAAGTATTACTAATAATCTCTGCTGAAGGTAATAAATATTTAGTAAAACCAACAGCATTGAACACGCACGTTATTTATTTCTATCAATTTAAGCGCAGTTCCGCAGATTGAGATAAGGCACTTCAAATACGAGGCAGTCACGTTCGATTACCTTTTTGCATCACTCCCATCCCCACATAACATATTGATACAGGTGTCACACTGTACCAACCCGCAAACCTGTTTCACCACGAAACCACTTAAATAGTATAGGGAGCCCTGATCTACTGCACCCAAAGGAGTACAAGTGGCCTCAAAATTAGTCGATGTCTCCTCCTCTTGGACCTCCTCTACCCTTGGTCCAGAAACATTGAGGAAGTCTGCCAATTGAGCTCCCTCATCGGGATCACAATTCCCCTTGAAGGGGACAAGCATAAATTGACCAATCCTTATAATTTTGATGGAATTTTTTAATTGAACAGGGGATGGAATTGGGTTTTTAACCCGCACACAGGAGAATAAATTCTCTAGCGAGTCCTGGCAAAACCTTGACGTTAAAACATAATGAAATGAACAATCATTTAATCGATAATGTTGTATTTGCTGCACAGTCTCTGTAGTCAATTTAATTCCAGTCTGGACAGGCTTCCTTTTGCCATCCCCAACACTCATCCTTTCACTTACTCCCACAAAGTATTTCAAAAATTGAACACTTGTCTCATATACATCCAGTCTAAGTTTACTGAGAGCCATTACAGTGTTCCTTGAGCACATTAACTCAAACCACCTATCGAATTGCTCAAAAAACCAAGCGGTGGTGAGAAATTCATTATTCCAACCTAAGTGCACCACACAGTACCTAATTCCAGCAGCAACATCATGGCTCATCAGTTCTCTTGCAGTGCGCACCCTCATTTTTTGGTATTGCCCTACTTCCACATGGCCCTCGTTCAATTTGGGAACTATTTTCAGTTCCCTGCTCGCCTGCAATTCTACAGGTTTCCTCACAGGATCTAATGAAACTCTACTACTAGGTAAACCATTATACCTTACATCATCTTCATTAACATAAATAAATTTGCCATCAAGAAGGTGGTTGCGCGAATTCTTAATTATATGACAAACATCTACCATGAAATACACCTTTGAGCCAGTGTTAATTGGATGAGGAAAAGTATTTGAAGTTACTGAATACTTCCCACAAGTAACTCCGAACTCCCTCCATACAGCCCGATTACAACTTCCCATGTCACAAGTAGCACAAGTTACCAACAAGCCAATATCGAAGCACTTTTCAATTAAATTAATAATAATACCCTTTACATCATCGCTATTGAATGAATTGCCTGTGTAGTGGTAGCCACTGCTTGTTTCCACCGTGTAGAAACCCCAGCCAACATAAAAACCAAGGCAATGCGTAGCCACTGCCTCAGAAGGAGGCGGTGTCCGGTAACCAAACAAGGTTTTAGAGCTCCTGTCAAGCTCCACTCTTTCCTCAATGGCCATTTCATCCATTAACAGAACACACATTCTCTCCTTCTCATTCATGAAGTCCACCATAATTCGAAGGAATTCAAAAATCTTATCTTGGACTCCAGGATAAAACTGAAAACCCTCGAGCCTTCTGCTCAGAGTTTTATCACTGGGCAAGGGGTAATTTAGCTTTAAAATGCAATTATAGCCTTTGACACCGTACGCAAATCTCAGCTGTAGTGCACTTTTTACATTGATGTTTGACCACTTGTGCCCCTTCGTTGCTTTCATACCCAGCGCTAGTATTTGGTCGGGGTTGAGGAAGTCATTTAGGGCTTTAGTTGTCCTCTCCAATTGCTGCTCCAAAGTCCTCACCTTCCTTTGCAACGATTACGCTTTCGATTCCAGCCATTTAATTTTCTCATCCTCGTCCTCCTCTGTCTCTTCTGCCAAAGCTGGAGCACTAGCTTCAATGGAAGCTGTAGGTAATATTGGTTCATCCATGCTGGGGTCCAGGGATGATTCATTATCTGAAATATCCATGGATGATTCATAAATTGCAATGGTTTATTCTATGTGCAATCCGCCAAGTTTGAAGAGTTAAATATTAGAATCCTTAGCATAATAGCTTATGAAATAAAGAAATTTGTCCCTGGATGCCAATATTTTTCACTTGGATTTTTAAAACACAGGTTTCGATTGACTGATCACTAAGGAAAATACAATGGGATCTAAACTTTTTAAAAAAAAATTTAGTGATGCCTAATGCGTGGACATATATCACCACATTCCTTTATAACCAAATCTCATAAATATTTTCATCGCAGGTTTCACTAACATAGTTATTCAAGTCCACAGTCATCGACTACACAATCAACCTTTCATCCGTTCCTTGTTTACAATTATAATTGAAATAAATTAGCCATCTAGACCCTGAATTATGCCATCGCTCGTTACAGAGAGAGACTTTATTCGTGGATATCTTAAATACGTTTTTACCAATACTATATATACCAGATAAAATAGCATTTATACTCACCAATAAATAGGGAAGAAACATCTCTTTTTTTGGTGGCTTTCGAGGAGCTTTCGCGGGTCGGTGAGCGAAAATCTCTGGGATGGCAAATGTTTTAAGGAGTTTACGACCATCAGCTCTCTTATTTTCAAGGTGATGAGAACCGAAGTGAGCCTATCAAAAAGAAAGGAATCGTAAATTTTAATCTTCTAATCTGATTACAAATCAAAATAACACATGATGCATAAATAACATCAGCACATTATCTTTTTATTCAACGTTTTCCTTGTGAAAAACGTTCTCGGGCATTCGTTCATGAGCAGTTTGCAATCAGCGTGAAACATCAATATAATTCCGAATTCGCTTAGCATAAAACTGTGATCATTTACGTACTATCACTAACAATAGAATACTGTCTCATTCAAAGAAAAGTTTAGTGAACACTTACCTCGCATACCATGCTGTACGGCGTGGGCTTCTAAGCATCGCGGCGAATCTTAGCAATCCAAATTTTCTTCCGCTCGGGATCTGCAGGAAACCGAAATAACCTAAATCCCTTTTCCGATCGATTATTACATCCAACAGCACTACAGCAAGGCATGATTTCGCAGTCAACGAAATAGTTGCCTTGCAATGTGCGGATTTCGATCACTATTTAGATGAAATATGAAAATTAATTTGATCTGAACGTTTGTAATGCTTGTAAGATTTCAGGACGGAGTAAAGCGACCAGATAAAACGTTTCCGGAAGACACGAAATACTCGAGAACACCAGTATCAACCTGTCGCAAAGGAATAAACAAATAGATTGAGGAATCAAAATGGCGTCGGAGAACACCGTTGTCAGCAGAGGGCCCAACAATGGTTGTCAGAACCTTTAACATATATGGCCTTGACCATACGGCCATGCGTTCCGATTGGCTAATATGGGATTTTAGGGACGGTTTTAGCGACGGAAAAAGCGACCGGACGAGTGATGAAAAATAGCGATGGGAATCCTCATCACGATCGCGATCACGAAAAACATTTCGCGCAGATCATTTTGCGCAGTGATCGCGATATTGATCACTTTCGCGACGAAAAAAAATGATCGTGTGATTCAGGCTTAATCACCGACGGCTATCGCCTTCTGTGAAAATGCAAATCGGGTCAACAATGGGTTAACGAAACCTATATAAGCTCGGGACGAGAACGGTTTCCTTTCTCTTGATAACACTCCCAAGAGGAGGAGTCAAAACGTCGAGTAAGAAAATGTTACCAACGCAGCATTTTCCGAAAGGAACTTACCACATAGAAGAAAAAACTAAAATATTTCGGTAATATCTACCAGCAACAATTACGGTTCTTATTGACTCTTCTTTAGTATTAGTGCTATGTAGTTTCCTCATAAAATGTCCTTAACTTAACCAATGTATTACCATGCAGAGTTTCTCTTTATAATGTCTTAAATTCTTTAGTAATGGATTTTCCCAAATCACTTGATATATTTTAAAAAGGCCACTCTTCACAGTTCAGATTTTCTTTGTAGCCGCTGCTAGGAGAAGTTCTCAAACCTCCAGAGATGGCATGATTGATGATAGACAAACAAAATTGCATCTGATAAGCGTAGAATCTACATCGGCATCGAGATTTAACTCTGCAACTTTGGATGTACAAAGGGTAAGAAAAAAAAGACTTTGCTGTTCCACAAAATAAAATAAATATTTGCGACCGGTTTCGATACGGCGTATAGTCATCATCTGGCAGCCAAATATATATTTTATTTTGTGGAACAGCAAAGTCTTTTTTTTTCTTACCCTTTGTGCATCATGAAGGAGTTCCACCATGTTATGCCACCCACCATTCCACTTTTCTGCAGCTTTTGATTCAAGAATGCAATTTGCTTCTCCTTCATCCAGATGTTCTGCTGCCCTTAGAAAACCTACTTATGCACCGTGATGGCCTTCTTTTCTTATACACAGAGTTGACAGGTAGTATAAAATAAAGCGAAATCGGTTACAGAAGTGTAGCATTAAGTGTGTGAAAAAGACGCCCTCTCACATGTATCGGAAACGCTCATTACTCCTGTCGCGTACCTCATCTTTTTCAAGAATTTTACCAACACAGTTTATTGAAATATGTAGTCATGCTCCACACAACATCAATTGGCTGTGAAGGAAGACCGACTTCGGGCAGAATCTCTTAAACACACAAATAATGAGTGGTACCTTCAAAAGCAAGTTTTTGGCAATTGTAAACATCTTATGTACGCATCACGTAAAATTACCATTATTGTTTTCCTGCTCTTGATATAATAATTCTTCGGGTGATATTTCTTAATGCATGTTTAATTACATAATTTCAACGTTGATACATTAAAAAGAAACTGAAATAAGAGACAAGCTCCGCACTAAAGAGAAGGTGACGCTGAAAATGTTTTGCTCTTTGAGGCCCTTAAATAGGCGATGTCGGCAGAAAAAGGAAAAAGCAGTTAAAATAAGCATTTTTAAGCTAAATAAAATGCCTTAATATAATTTTTTCTTCCAAAGCATCACCCCTGAATGCGCTTTGAAGCATCTGAAGCTTACCAAATCTAACTCCCCAGGGAATGATCAAAATTTCACTGATACATTTGATGAATTTCAAGCATGATAGGTATAGTTCCTTTTCTTTGCTCTTATAGGTTATTCTAAAGAGTAATAAGCATTCACACATGCATTCAAATTCACAGCAATAGTCTAACATTTTCTAATTGTTTTCGACACAATACTACATTGATATAGAGACGCTCGAGTTGTTTTGGGACCTATGCATTGACGTCATTCGCCCCCCACTAACCCGGGCCCTATAATCAACCCTAAATTCCTTGGTCGCAGTGAAATTTTACAATAATTAAATTAGGAAAGGCAAGGATATTCTTATCGTTTCAAAATATGTTAAGCCACTAATTGGCTAAAATGAAAAAGATCATCAACAATCAACGTTGGTAGGAAAAAGATACATTGTAAACGGGTTTCTCGATAGCCTTCGCCAATAATTAACAGGATAATAGCGTTAAATCGCCGAAGGCCGAGATTAGGGCCGGAATAAGGCGTTACTCAAGTCTTGATCCCAACTCAAACTCTACTTAGACCCCACGTTGGTACAACGAGACCTCATGGCTAGTGCCAACTCGAATTGAGCGTCTAAGTTTGAAGTTGTCAATCGCCATCGACTCAAACTTGAGAAATGATATGTCTGTCGTGAAAATTCTTCAAGTAAAGCATTGCACTCCAGTAATTCTAGTTTTCTGATGAGTAGGAGGCACTCAATGAAAATAGTTTAGATATAACTGTACATTTCACAAAAATAACTTCATGGCAAGTCAGTTGAGTGCAAGTTAATGTCTAAAATAGGAACACTCACCCAAGGTCAACTCAAGTTTGAGATGCAAACCACAGAGTAAGGGGGAGGACTCAACATCGACTCAGGTTCTGGAGTTTTTTATCCTTGTCTAGGTATCTCCTAGACTAGCCATCGGTGGGTTAACATCATTTCTTCTTCTCTCTAGATGCGATGACAGTCTAGAACAATTGATAAACTGATTTTAGTGATATATTATTGCAATATCTATTACGTGTCTTCAGAAACATTCATTTTACATAATATTAAAAAAAACTTTAAATAAAAAGATCCATGTATTTCCATTTTTCAATCCCTCGACAATTAGGCAACCGCACTCGAGTTATATGACTTAAAAATTAAAAGAGAATAGCAGAATGAGAAAGATATTTCCCTCTTCCAAGCTTGTCTTTGCCAGAAATCAGCAAAAATCTTTCGATGAACTTTGAAATTGGGACCTAGTGAAGGACCCCATAAATTGAAAAATACACAATTTTTATGAATCACCCGAAAAATAGCACACTCCAAGTCTCCAACTAAATTCATTTTAAATTTTCGAGAAAACTAATTTTTAGCGAGATTCACGAGTCCAGAGTGCATGGCTGCCGTCCGAGGGGTCCCGGGTTCATAGTCTGGGTGAACACATACCACCAAAACCACCAAAGCACGACGAAGAACCCGCTCCGATCAGTTAAACTGCGAAAACCAACACCCACCCCCGTGACTTAGTGTGGAGAGAGGGAAACCAACTTTCGGATTGAATCGCGGAGTGAGGCTCGCGTCTAACTCGGAAATTCAGCACGAAGGTTAGTGGGGATAGGCGATAGGCATATTATCAATTGTATGCGAGCCGAATATGTGGCATTTGCGCATGGCTAATTGAATAAGTTGGTCACTCAATCCATTTCATCCACTGTATTCGGTACGCCCAGAACGGTTTCAACACTCACGTGACAAAGAGTAGAGAAAATGCAGCTTCATTTCCCCTAGAAATGTACTCGGGAATTTCCAGAGAGTGGAGAGGCTCTGCCGCCCATGAAATTATGCACGTGAATGCTATCAAACGTCGTCATGCCTTCCATCTAATAACAATTATGTCTCCTCTTCTTTCCGCACAGATTTCGCTTGGAAGGTGATCACGGAGATGGCCACGGAACTGCTGGAGACTTACGAGGCAGAGGTAAAAGAAGCCATTCTCTGGATTAATTACGAAAAATGACGGAAGAGGTCTTGATTGGTCTCTTTAGCTATTTTTCAATTTCACTCGCTTTTATTATGCCATCAACTCAAACTTTTCCATTGTTTAGATAGAAAATAGTCACAAGTTCCCATTTGTCCAGTTGACTACTTTCGATAAATCAATGATAAGTCAAATTTGTATTTCATTTCCACTGAAGGAAATGGAGATGAATACATTTCTCCTTCGTCGCCCTCAATTCTTGTCTGTGAAAATGCAAAGCCAGGACGTAAAAATTATTCAAAAATTTGTTTGACCGACCTACGTTTCGGCGATGCCAATGATTCGAGTCTCTTTCTTCCGCATGCATCAGCCCGGTCGCCTGGAAGCGGAGGAAGCCGAGCGCGCGGCGGCAGAGGCAGCGGCCGCGGCGGCCGCCGAGGCGGAGCGGCGGCGTCGGGAGACCCTGGCCTTCAAGCGCTCCTTCTTCGTGAGGATGGTGAGCGACCCCAAGATATACAACCCCAAGATAGCGCAGGCCCTGGCCTCCCCGCCCCCGCACGGAGGGACCACTGCCCCCAAGGCCATACCAGAGGACGGCGAGGGCCCGCCATCATCCACCATCGGGGGCCCGCAACAGACTCCCCTGTGAGTATCGCGGCTTCCACTAAGAGCTAGCCACTCCCCATTTGTAACGCCCAGAATAATAAACGACACGTCGCCCGTAAGGGATGTAATCACAGGTCGAAATATTTCCGACCCCACTTTAAATTAAAAGGACTACGAGTTATACTACTTATTTTTTAGTTGTAGTTCCGCTTATAACAAAATTCATCGTATTCTCCAGATTCAATCCCAAGTGCCGTTTTATTTCCCAACTTGAAGAAATGGCTTAACGGAGGGAGAATATATAAAAAATCTGCCGAAAATTATTTTTCTTCCCTGTTCCTGAGGCTTATTGTACGACCGGCGCAAATGTCTCCGAAATTATCACATTGGATGGGTTGATAATTTAAGTGTACAATGCAAGCAATGAGATACAAGGAGTAAAAGGTCCGGAAAATGGGGAAAGAAAAAGAAATCCGACAAAAGAAGAGACAAACTCGGACTCTCTCGCCATCGCATTACTTACTGCGAATTTTCTCTCAAGAACAAATTTCCTCAGTTACACAGGTTTTCGAAGATTTCTCTTACGGCAGTGGCCACATTCATATTATATAATAAAAATACAAAATTCACACACACGCTCAAAACACAGCTTGCGAATTAGCTCAGCAGATGTCCTTGTTGTTCTAAATTTTAACCTTTGAGAAAACCATTTTAACCTAAGAAACCATTAATGGACCTTCGTTTCATCGATTAGTTGGAAGAATATAGATTTCATGAGATTCATTTTTATACATTCCAGATATTTAGAATCGTACTTTTATTCCTGAAGGCGTCAGTCTAACGCTATATTTGACGGATGGGACTCAATGTCACGGCGCAGTAAACCAACATAAGATCACGAGATGACTACCGCAGTTCCCATGAATACCTAAAAGTTAATTATTTCCTTAAATATAATAGTAAGGTGGTTTCCTGTTATTTTATTTATTGCCTATTCGAAAGATTAATACTCCTGGAGTACGAATTTCACACTTTTAGATTATTAAATGACGACGTCTATTTTTTACGATTAAATGAAAAGTGAATATTTTCAAGCGCGTGAAAACGCGACGGCTAAGTATGAATGCTGGGAAAACCCCGTGTGACGTCATTCCAGTTCCCGCTGCCGCCGTGTGAGGTGACCTCAGGGCAAGGGTTTGAGCGCTGATACGACGGAGGCTGCTTGCAGGTAGCAGAGTACCCTGCTAGCAGGTAGCGCTTGGCTTAGATAAGGATTGATAATAAATACTCTATCAAACGAAGGAAACTTTCCGACTATAGACAGTTTTAATAGGTGATTATTAAGAGATGTTTCCCTGAGCTCTGTGCCTCATGCATGCATTGGTAATCTCAGACGATGTAAAACTCCTATCTACTAGTATAGTAACTATGTCCCTGTAACGTCACGTGGAGGGGCATCGCATGGGCGCCAATCTGGCCTTTTTCAAATGAGGTTAAAATTGACCATTGCCATTCGTCTTTACTGGGATTTCTAAAACCAAATAATATGTATATAATGAATACACTAATGTTAGTAACGAATCGCAATCAATGCCTTTCGTTTTTTTATAAAGGAAACTACCCTATTCCCCGTTTTTCTAGACCTTCGCAAGAAAATGTACTAATATTAAGGTATCGTGTGGCCTCTGCAATACCCACTAGTTTTATTATACATTAGCGTTCTCTTAACGGATTCGATTCTATGAAAGAAAAAAAGTCTAGCGGAACTTCCGGGTTTCTTTAATCATTTAATAAAACGCTATTCACGTGATTAAAGAAACTCAAAAAATAAAGAAATAGGGTATTTTCCTTCATCAAAGAAAACGAAAGGCATTGATTGCGATTCGTTACCCACCATTAGTGCATTCATAATACACAAATTATTTCGTTTTAGAAATACCGGTATAGACGAATGAAAATGGTCCATTTTTAACCGCATTTGAAAAAGGCCAGATTGGCGCCCACGCTATGCTACTCCACGTGACGTCACAGGGACCTAGTTTCTATACGAGTAGATAGGAGTTATACATCGTCTGAGATTACCAATGCTTGCATGAGGCGCAGAGCTCAGGGAAACATCTCTTAATGATCATCTATTATAATTACCCAAGGTCGGAAATTTTCCTTCGTTTCATAGGGCATTAATAATCCCTATGCAAGCCAAGCGCTACCAGCCAGCAGGGTACTCAGCTACCCGCTAGCAGCCTGCGTCGTATCAGCGCTCAAGCCTCCCTCAAGGTCACCTCACAGGGCGGCAGCGGGAACGAGAAATACGTCACACGGAGAGATTTCCCGGCATTCATACTTACCCGTCGCGTTTTCGCGCGCTTGAAAATTTTCACTTTTTATTTAATCGCGAAAAATAGATATCGTCATTTAAAAACCTGAAAGCGTGAAATACGCACTCCAGGAGTAATAATCTTTCGATTTAGGCAATAAAAAATAATAGGAAACCACCCTATTCAAAACCACGCAAAGGGTAAAATTCGACATGAAAACACGATTTGGTAAATCCGGGACTCGAACCCAAATCGCTTCCTAGCTGGTCAGATATGCTACCAGTTATACCACGAAGCCATCTTCTCCTAAATCGAATCTCAGAGTGGGTCTAAATTTGCTCCCATGCACGAGACTGCGTCCAAAGTCATTTGTTATATCTACTGCTTTAAAAACGTGAAATACTAAAAACTTTCAACCCATATCTTACTCGATAGTATTTTTATGGCCAATAGTGAAGATTATTCCATAGTTTTTCCATTGATTTTGTCGTTCAATAGCTGTCTTTATGTACTTAACGTGAATTGCGTTTGAGGATCGTAAGAAATAACTCCTGCTCGTGCGTGCGTGTTAAGAGTGCTATTTTTGCCGGTTATCTCTCTCTTGAAGGTGCCTCTCGCATGAGAGCGCATCGGAACGAGGGCGTGTGTGTGTCTGGTTTCCGTTCGATATGACCCTCACATTGGGGCGGATCGGAAAAATCGATTATTTTCAAATCTGTCTGGCCCAATGAAAAAAAGTTGAGGGACCGATCAAAAATAAGGCCTGAAAAGTTTTAGACCTCTAGGTGAACCCCTGACCCTCGCTCAAATGCAATTTAGGGGGGGAATCTCAAAATTCTAAAAACATAATATTTTATGGTCATTCCCTATTCATTTTGCCTCATTTATAGGCTCTTTGCCTGCGTTCTCGGATCTAAAAATATTTCATCACTTCTCCAAAAGTTGGTAACATCGATTTTTTTAACGCCGACGAGGCGCCAAATAAGGGACAAGTCGTCTCATTACGCATCCTTTTTTACCTTCCACCATCTTCCGATTTATAATATCAAAAATTAACGCCCTCCTAGCAGCATGTGTGGGATGAATTTGTCTATATTTCGAGGCATGGGAGTAGGAGAAGTGAGCGGGGAGTGGACGGGATCGCTCTTGTATCCGCAACGCTGCGTGGGAGTTGGAATATTCTTTTCGCGGATGCGGACTCAAATTAGGCATTTTGTGGCTAACGGTGGCAGATACGTCAAAATGCACGAAATTTTCGTCCCAGAAATTTGCTGATTGCACAGCTGATTTAGTCTCATGAACCAGGTAATGACTGATTTGCGATCTAGACGTTTAAACAGGCATGTTTCAAGCTTTATGTTCATAAAACAGCATGGATCTAGTGTAAATGAGTGGAATGTGGAACCCCATGTGAACACCTGGTTGAGGAGACACTGCACAGCAGACGACACTAGGATACGCACTTCTCCGAAGGAAGAAAACTCATTTGTTCAGTTTGTGGCGGCCGCACCTCCTGCCTCGCCGCCACACCGCTTGCCCGGAGGCAAGTTAAAGGACGCTCCGTCATCGCTTCCTTCCAACAGTCCAGATAGCCCAGCGGTAGCGCGGTCGCCTCCCAAGCGGGCGGCCCGGGTTCGATTCTCCGTGCCGGAAAGTTTTATAATTTAATTTTTCTGGCCTTCTAAAATTCCCTTCTATCTGTTAACCATTCGAGACTGTCGTTTCCTGGGTATGCTCCGTCGTTTCCTGGGTATGCTCAACTTTTACAGGCCCCACATCCCACACGCAGCTTCAGCCCAGACACCACTCAACGCGCTCCTGCAAGGTCCTTCAGTCAAGAGTTCCACGCCAATCACCTGGACTCAGGAACTTCTTCACAGCTTCCAAGAATGCAAAACCGGTCTCGCCCGGGCTACCATTCTAGCTCACCCGGACCCTGAAGCTTCCCTGGCCTTCTTCGTCGACGCCAGCCAGGCAACGATTGGTGCTGCTTTGCAGCAACGCTCAGGTGACAATTGGCAACCGCTCGCTTTCTTTTCACGGAAACTAAAGCCGTCGCAACGGATGTGGAGCACCTATGACAGAGAACTCTACGCGATGTATCAGGCAGTGAAATACTTCCGTAACATGGTAGAAGCCCGCGATTTCGCCATTTTTACGGACCACAAACCATTGACTTTCGCCTTCAGCCATCGTACCAAGAACGCTGACAGCTGCTCGCCACGTCAGTTCAAACACCTGGAGTTCATCACTCAATTCACAACTGACGTACGCCACGTCTCCGGCCAGAACAATGTCGTCGCCGACTGTCTGTCAAGAGTGGAATCTGTCAGCGCCTCTACACCGTTAGACTTCGTCGCCTTGTCCCGTTCGCAGGCTTCGTGGACTCCTCGACAGCGGTACTTCACTCAAGCTTTCTCAAATGCCAATTCCTGGAACAACCGTCAAACTCTGGTGTGACACATCTAAGGACACGCCTCGACCCTATATCACACCACCGTTCCGTCGACGTGTCTTTGATCAAGTCCACAGTCTTGACCATCCCGGTTCCAACTCCACTCTTAAAAACATATCCAACCGCTACGTTTGGCCGTACATGTCCAAGGACTGTCGCACTTGGGTTCGCAATTGCCTTCAATGCTAGCGATCCAAAGTGCATCGTCACGTATTGTCTCCTCTGGCTAACTTCACCATACCTACAGCACGTTTCGACCACGTCCACGTCGATATCGTCGGACCTCTGCCTTACGCCTCTGGGTTCCGATATCTTCTCACGATGATCGACCGCTTTTCACGTTGGCCGACAGCAGAACCTCTCGCCGACATCACTGCCGAATCCGTCTGCCGAGGTTTTCTCCTAGGATGGGTTGCCCACAACGGTTGTCCAAAACGCCTCACCTGCGATCGAGGACGACAGTTCAAATCAGGACTCTTCAAAAAGCTCTGCGCCACCCTGGGCATTGCTCTTCACCCTACCACAAGCTACCATCCTCAAGCTGATGGAATGCTAGAACGTTGGCACCGCCCTCTCAAGACAGCTCTAATGACGCACTCCCGGGAGTCCTGGATCGACGCACTGCCAATGGTTCTCCTCGGACTCCGCACCACCTGGCGCGAGGGCCTGAAGGCTTCACCAGCGGAACTCCTCTATGGAGAACGGCTGCGTCTCCCGGGTGATTTCTTCGCCGACTCTCCGGCAAGCATCGGTTCTGAGGATCTGGTCTCTCGGTTGCGTACTCACATGTCAAAAGTGAGACCAACTCCTGCAACTCATCATTCCAACAGCCGGAAAATCTTTGTTCACAAAGCTCTAGCCACGACGTCGCACGTCTTCCTGCGACAAGACGCAGTTCGGACGGCCCTCCAGCCACCATATCTAGGGCCATATCCAGTCATCACCCGCAGCGAGAAAACATTCACCATCAACATCAACGGGAAACCAACAGTCGTCTCCATCGACCGACTTAAGCCTGCGCACATTCTCCAGCCGGACGATTTTCAAGAAAGGACATCGAGACCTTCTGAACCGACCTCCGGAAAACCATCTTCCGCGCCATCGACCGGGACGTCGCCTTCGCCCGCGGACACCTCTGCCGCCCCCCCTCCAACGACGCGCTCGGGTCGGACTCTTCGTTCACCTGTACGCTACAACGCCAGCTGTCTTTCCCCGGGGGGAGTAGTGTGGCGGCCGCACCTCCTGCCTCGCCGCCACACCGCTTGCCCGGAGGCAAGTTAAAGCGCGCTCCGTCATCGCTTCCTTCCAACAATCCAGATAGCCCAGCGGTAGCGCGGTCGCCTCCCAAGCGGGCGGCCCGCGTTCCATTCTCCGACTCTCCGTGCCGGAAAGTTTTATTATTTAATTTTTCTGGCCTTCTAGAATTCCCTTCTAGAAGTTTCTTTAATGTTCAAGAAAAGTAAGATAGGACATACTGGAAGTTGGCAAATTGAATAAATACTGCGGCCTTTCGGCCGGCAGTTCAGTGTGGAATTGTACACGAATCAATAAACATCGTCCAAACCATTCCATCGAATCTTCATTGATAGCAGCCTACTTCGACGCCTGCTACAAGTTTTTGTAAATTTGATTAACTTTTGTGAACTCAATTTCTTAAAAGTCAAGTTAAAGAAAATCAATATGTTCATTTTTTTGTAAATTTCATTAAATGTTAAAACCCACCTTTGGTTACTATGTCTTCTATGGTTTTCATGTAGGAACGATTGACGCCGCTACAATGGAGCTTACAACGCCATTTTTAACATGGTGTTCCGTATCTTTCCTGTAGGGTATATATGGTAGTTGGTCATGTAAATAAAACTTGTTTATTGTAGTTGCGTTCTTTAATTTTACAACAAAGGGTCCCGTTTCTGTCTCCAAAACATTTCAATTAGCCTATTTTGTCTTCTTTTCTCATACTTATGAGCAAAATGATCTAAAACAGACTTTAAATCTATATATATAAAAAAAAGTCGAAAATCGTGTTAGTTAGAACACTTATAACTGGAGAACGGCTTCACCGATTTTAGTGACATTAGGCTCTTTGGATTCGTCTCAGCCCCGGATAACATATAGGACTTAAAAAAAGGCATAATTTCACAAAAAAATTCATCTCTTTCTTAGTGATATGTTTTTAGGAGTTAGTAACGCAACAACAGTTGATAAGTCGGTCAAAACTACATATTAAATTATGTGTTTTGTTTTTACCAATTTAATAACTGAACTTCGTTACAATATAATATTTTAATTACTAAATATATTAAAAATACTGAAATTGTATATTAAAACTTTAATTCTAGCTAATTGTAATCCCAGCTCGAGTGAACTCTTCACTACCGTGTTTGTAAACAAATCTCCAAGCAATTGTTGACAAACGGTAATGCCCGTGTTCCTGTTGAGGAATCGAGGAGTTTCATTTCATTTCCTCGGAATATTTGCAAATAAGTTTTATCGGAAGGTGAGCTCATCAACAAAGAGTTCCAGAATATGATTGATCACCATAAAAATCAAAAATGGTTGATTGAGCGAACAATTTTGACGGCCTAGAACGAAGATGTGGATGACTCAAACTAGGTAAATCAGGATAAAATACTTGGTACTATGCATGAATTCAAATCTTTTAACTGTGTAACAAACGAATACGATATCACCAACTATCTATCTGAATATTTTAAGTCCTTGGACGTACCTGGCCTACCAAGGCACGATTTACAGCTAAATGCAGGCTCTGTGTTCATGGGGCCGATTGTGTAACTTGGCTACCTTTCGATCGTCAGAGATCCGTTCACTCTCGATTGAGTTCCCGGTGTTCGAACGTTGGCTGTAAGTGCGATTGTGTATGGACGATCGTCAACAAGCAATCGAAAGTTACGACGTTGTCATATTTACTTGGAATTGGGAATAAGTTTCGCGATTGTTTTCCTTGGGCGCATGCGCAGTAAGGCCGAGAGTGGCTGTGTTTGTTTTGAAAAGCGAAACTAAGTTAACAATATTGGTTTAAGAGACAATTGGCCAATTAAGTTTATATTATTGAAAGAATTTAACTTTGCGTGTTAATCAATCTTTTTCAATTCAGTATTAAATACCTTCCTTTCCGTTGGAGCGTAGCTGATATTTGGGATAAGTAATTTTTACTCAGATATCGCTGACTATTTAGAAATGCCGCGGCAAGTCTCCAATTAGTTACTTTTGCAATTCGCTAAATAATAACTTGTGTAATTTGTAATTGACTTAAATCATTTAGATCAAATATATGAACGGATATTCGGTATTGATAGGTTCTTGTCTTCGCTTTTGTTTGTCCGCATGGAGCAATACCGCAGCATATTGCATATTTGCCAGGAATAAAAACTGACGAGTGTGAATTAGTACGACATGTCTTAAAAATATTAGTTAGGTAAACATAAAAAACGTAACTTATGAAATAAATAAATACTTACCTTAATATTCTCAATCAAAATCATTCTCATCATCACAAACCTTTCACCTATTACTTGAAAGAAAAAGCAAATATGCATAGTCATCTTTGATATCTCCTCTCGTCTCAACCACCCGAATATCACTTCGAAAATTTACCCTTTTTGAGGAAACCATATCGCATCAGAGAGATTAATTGAAGTACGTAAACCATATAAATTTCACTTAATTTACGACGTCATTGAGAAGTTAAAATAAACTATTTGAGTACATAAATTAAATCATTTTACTTGTCAATAACCGCCCGACGTTCCGAATTGAATTAAGCATTGTAGAGAATATAATTTTTGTAAATGTATTATTATAGCGCAACTTTAATTTAGCTAATATACTGTAGTGCAATCACGTCTAAATCAAGTATGCAAAAAGGATTTCATTTCAATTGCACACACTAATTACACACACATTACATAGATAAGCAAATGTAAACGTCCTCATCTTTGTATCATATATTAAACTAACACATATAAATTGTATTTATCTATGTAATTTCACTACTCATTTACGTTATTAAAAACATAACTCCATGATTTATAAATTAAATTGAATGCATAATTCTCTTTATTCCAAAAAAGATAATTTCATTCCAATTGCACACACATTACATAGCGAAGCAAATGTTAACTTCCTCATCTTTATAATATAGTAAAGAAACACGTACAAATTATATATATATCTGTCAATTTACCACAAATTCACGTAATTAACAACATAACACTGCGATTTATAAATATAATTGATTGCATAATTCACTTAATCCAAAAAAAGGACATACAACGTGACCATGAAAGGTAATAAACGTTTAAATTCCATGCCAAACCTCACCTGCGAACGATTCGATAGCCTTAACGTCAAGTGATTTGTTGAGGAAGAGATGCTTTCGATCGAGAGCCGAAACACTTTCGAACGTAACGTTACACAATCGCGCCTTCAATTGTTTTCGAGTTGTTGATCTAAACTCCGCGGGAACCGGATCTTTACGTTCGAACGTAAAGTTACACAATCGACCCCCATGACCTTTCGAAACCTAAACCAACCAAAACTGTCCAACTGAGCGCGTTTGGTGATTTAAAAAATTGATAATGAATGTGATTCACGCGACTTTACTCAAAGTTAAATTCACAGATGAAGAAATTCTCATTCCGAAGATAACATGATCCCAACTTATATGCCCTTTTGAGCTTAAACGTATTCAATTTCCAATTCGCGATGCATTCGTGGTAACGATTAACAAATCGCATCGTCAGTCATTCAGTTTTTGTGATGTTTGCGCTCATGTGCTAATGAAAACCCATGATTTTCTCATGGTCAATTTAACGTGGTATGTTTACGAGTCGGTAAACCATCCGCTGTATTTCTTCCTTCGCTTCAAGGGCGCAGCTAGGAATTAAGGATAGGGAGTTTTAGGCGCAGCTAATACTACGGGTCTGTAGGGTATAGAAAACTCTAAGTTTGGCTATGGGATCACCAATTTCACCTGTATTAGCAGAGATTTTTATGGACTTCCATGAAGATGATCTTTTTAAATCCAATGACGTGTTAATAAAAAATGTTAGTTACTGGTATCATTATGTTGACGACATTTTATGCTTGTGGATAGGTAGTTTCCGACAACTAGACAGATTTTTAGACCTCTTGAATAGCCTTCACGATTCCATTCATTTCACTATGGAAATTGGGGGCAATACGTTGAATTTTTTAGACTTGACCATAGATATTAACTCCGTTACACATGAATTTTCAATTTTTAGGAAGCCAACTTACAGTGATGTTGTCATACCCAACGATTCGTGCCATCATCACACGCATAACATGTCGGCATTTCACTCCTTAATACACCGCTTGATCGCCATTCCCATGTCAAATGAAAATTTAAAAAAAGAACTATCCACTATAAAGTTAATTGCTGTTCAAAACGGGTATAAATCTATTACAATTGACAAAATCCTTAATAGGAAACTTAAAAAGCACGCAATGAAGACCGTCAATGAATGAATGACAACCTTACCCTCAAAATCTCCTAATAGTGATAGACCTGTAACATCTTGGGGGAAAATACCATTCCTTGGCCCCCTATCTTATCGGGTGACTGGTATGTTCCCGAAAGATTATCATTTTATAATATGACAACTGTTGGCAATTTTTTATTTAATTCAAAACCAAAATTTATTGACAAGGACCAAAGCTGTGTGTATAAATTGTATTGCAATATGCCTCATTGTAATTCTGTGTATATTGGTCAGACCGGACGTGCCATAAAAACTAGGGCTAATGAACGTATGAAGTGTTGGGTAAGAGGCGATTCAACCTCTAACTTTGCTAAACATTTGTTAGACTGCAACCATAGCAGTGATTTCAATGTCAAGGTTCTCCTCAATGTGTGTAAAGGTAGAAAGATGGATTTTCTTGAGCAGTTAGAAATTTTAAGAGCATGTCGAAACAAAAATGTAAGGGTGGTTAACGACCTTTTGTACCCCTCACACTCCTCCCCTTTATTATCAGTCCTGCTGGACTCGGCAAGTAAACCCACTGACCTTGAGGAAACTATTCCTCGTTAGCTTTTCCCCTCCCACCATCACCACCTCCTCCCTGTCTTAACCCCCCTCTCCCTAAGGTATATATAAGCTCGCAAAATTTTTGTATATTCACCTTGATAATGACGTAAGTGTACTGTCGAAACCTGGGTCGGTATTAAAAACTCTTGTGGAACGTACAAAAGTGTATCTTCATTATGTTTCGAGGGCATATAAATTTTACAACATGCAGATGTTGTTTGCTATAAAAATAACTCACTGAGTAATATTTCCCTTGACAAAAGTAAAGGGAAGTGCGTTCCGGCACTGCTTATTTTGCCATAACACATCTGGCTACAGCCGTCATGAAACGATAACCTGATCTTGCGATAAATTCTATAATTTTTTGAAATAGATTCCAATGCGGAATAATACCGAAAACATTACCTTGTTTACCATTTTATTTTTTATTGCTGATTGTCAAAGAGTGGTAAGATTGAAGAGAAAATACTATACTTTTCTCTTTGTCGATGAGTTGTCTATTGCTCGAGCGATTCCTGGAGTAAAATCAATGACATTAACTTTACCGCGGATAGGCTGATGACGTTGTGCTACGCCGAATAAAAGCCGTACGATGCCGCTGAGGAGCGTTTTCTTCCAACTTCTGGATAAAAATACCGTCCGGCGCCGAGATTTGAACGGTGGTCGTCCGGTTGAGAGTTGGATACGCATTGCGGATAAGGACGACCCACAACATCATCAACTGATATAGAGCGGGTCACCGCAACGTCGCGAATGGGCCGCTAGTGTTTCGTCGTTGTTCGCACTCTTCCTTGCTCAGTTTTCCCTGAAAGAGTTGACGAACCAGAAATATGAAGACGTAGACAAATTTGGGCAGAAAATTAACGAGTTCTTTTTATTTTAAAGCCAGGAGAGAATATTTGAATGGGGTGGATTTGTTTTTTCGTCGGCAGTTCTTAATTTTTCCTTTCATCGACCGAATCCTTTTTAAGTGTGAATTTGCTTTAACGAGCAGTGTAAGATCGCGTTCAGGCGACAAAACGACCGCAGATCAGCGGAGGGCGCTGCCATCGTCTGAACGAAAAAACCGTTGCAAATGAAACTGAATGGGAAAAACTGACACTTTGAATGATCTTAGATTTTCCCGGCGTATCAGTTGCAGAAAGGTTTCTCGGGTTTTCCACCGGTTGATGTCGTCCATGTCTCCCGACGTTTCGATCTGCGACTTGCTGATCATCCTCAGGGGATCTTCCGAATGAAGAAGATCCCCTGAGGATGATCAGCAAGTCGCAGATCGAAACGTCGGGAGACATGGACGACATCAACCGGTGGAAAACCCGAGAAACCTTTCTGCAACTGACACTTTGAGGTCACGTGGTTAAGTAACAGGCAGAATCACGATAATGAGCGCCAATGGAGGGGAAAGAACTTAGGCCACATTATTGTCATCAATGAGCATTTCATCCCGAACACTTTGTAAATGATCCGCAATGATTTCGGTATATTAGGCGAAAAAGGATGAAGCGAAGTAGGGATATTTCATGGAGATAACATTATAACGATGTAGTCACTCCACGTTTCAGTCATGATTTTTAAAGGATCATTTTAGAATGTCAAGGGCCACTTTTCATACACTCTTGCGTAGGTTTTCACTCCCTAATTCTGAATATAAGAGCATATCATCGCCATGTAGCATGCACTATTTTTTCTACTCTGTAGATTTTGTAACGAACACTATATTCTTAGGGTAGACGTTGGTTTTGAAGCGGATTTTCTGCCTGTAAGAAACTCGGAGAAGGAGAACTCAAGAGGTAAACTTTAGAGCAATCTTAAATCAAAAATCGACCTCATGAATGTTACGAATTGAGTTCTAAATCTTTTCATTAACGCGTTCGCACTTTATTTTGTACGAAATCATAGTTTACCAGGGTGACCTCAAGTAGAAGCCCCACACAAACAACTTGAATAAATGTGAGCAAATAAATATGCATTAAAATCTCTTTAATTTTCTAACGTTTGCATAATTACATAAGACGTCCCGTTTAAATTAAAATTACACATTAGCAGGCACATTTCTTCAGCTGTGAGCGCGGCCATTTGCTTTAACGAACAAGTTCAGCTAAGAGTCTACATCCCCGATGGAAAATATAGCGTCTAATCTAGAGCACGTCGATTTAACGGTTGCGAATGAAGAAAGGTGGCCAGTTGTGTCGGATGAACGCGACCATTGGTCACCTCTCGGAATGAATTTGGAACAATTCAAACACCCACAGCTCGTGGATATTTTCCATGCTTTGATTCGCATCGACTCGAGTAAAGTGGTTCTTCAATACCAACTCACTCTTCACTGGCACTTGAATGCACAGCTGATCATCTGCTTCATGGAATTCTTTACAAGATAGTTGCTCCAGATTCTAGTCTCAGAAATAAGCTATACTATCAGCCGTGAGGAAAATTAGTTTTCGCTCGTACACATGACTGCGTACTCACTTATTTGTTTCACTTTGATAAACTTCAATGTCATTTCAAAATTCTATTCCATTCTGTATGAAATGGCTGAGTTATAATTCTGGTGCTCACAGTAATTCTGTCAATCTGCCAGTAATTCACCGTTAGGTGTTATAGCAACTGTTTTGTATGGTCTCCTAGCCATCGCATTCCCACCAATGACACATTCCTCTCCCCCTACCCCTCCCACTCCCCACTCATCCCAACTCTATCAGTACAGCTCCCTCTCTCTCTCTCAAATTTCAGCAATTTCACATTGTACTTGAGCATGACCTGGAGGTCGAAACGCGTCGTTCATTTTTAAATAAATTTGCTTTCCATGTTCGCAGATCGATTTGTTCATTCCAGGCAATTTACTAAAGTAAGTCCCGAGTAAAATCCATTCCTCTCTTCGGATCTAAGCTCGGATGGTAAACGCGGCGACCGTTTCGCTGATGGATTACTCATCGCCAAACTCTTTCCCCTTGCAAATGCTCCATTTCTCTGGAGTAGGTCGTATGAAATTACACTGCTACCAACACATGAATCCGCTGCTGGTGAAGTGATTGCCGTCCCATCCCGCGCCGCCCTTAATTTCGGATGCGGTGGCCCCGCGAACAAACGGATGCGGTGATGCCCGCGGCGCTTCCGGTTGGCGCTGCTGTAGTGTGGGCGAGGTTGCGGGGATGAGGCGGCGATTGTTTCGCAAGCCTATGAGTCCCCGTTGTTGCACTCGCTATGCTGCGGTGGAACACAGGTGCCGAGGCATTGGAGATTTCATGGAGAGAAAAAGAAGGCGGTGAGAAAGAGGCCATCTAGAAAAATCCACTGGCTGCAGCGTTCCCACAATCCTCGAATACTGCTCCGTCACTCCGACACACGCCATTCCCAGGGGAAGCCGAAACGTTTGCGCATCTGGCCATCTTGAAAAGGACTCCGCACTCAATCAATGCACTCCGTATAAATAAATACCACATCGCGCAACTTTAAACTATTTTCTCAGTTCATATAATTCGGGTGAATTTGCGATTTGGGAAATTAATTTATTGGGTCCCAAACGACAGTGATTGATTTCCCCTCAATACTCACAATTTTTAATGGAATTTCGCACATTTGCAATAAATAAGAGTGGGTGGGTAATTTGAGGAGGTCTTCAGCTGCTCCCGAGGACAGCCGCGAAATCCATAGAGCTCACCATTCCACTGCTCTGAGTTGAGCGCTCCATTCTACACTCCAGTGACCCCCTCCATTTTCAAAGGTCTTGATACCGCTTGACATGCTCATTTCAGTTGTCGGTCTCCGCGCATCTTGCCTCCATATATTTTCTTGCCCTGAATTCATGTCTTCCACTCCGCTGGACCTCCCGAAGTGATACCTATCATGTTTCTTTCACTTACATTCCCTTAAATGGTGAGTATCGATCCCTTAAAACACTCATTCTTTTCACTTCACATCCCTTTCGTAACGAGCGCCTTACATCACAATCATCACCACTCCTAAGACTAGATCGACGCAGCTTCCGCCTCTCAATAGGGTAGTTTCCCTCATCAAAGAAAACGATAGGCATTGGTTGCGATTCTTTACTCACCATTAGTGTATTCATAATATACAAATTACTTGGTTTTAGAAATCCCAGTTTAGACGAATGCCAATGGTCAAATTTATCCTCATTTGAAATAGGCCAGATTGGCGCCCATGCGATGCCTTTCCACGTGAAGTTACAAGGCCCTAGTTTCTACACGAGTAGATAGGAGTTTTACATCGTCTGAAATTACCAATGCATGCATGAGTCACAGAGCTCAGGGAAACATTCCTTAATAATCACCTATTAGAACTGCCCAATGTCGGAAAATTTCCTTCGTTTGATAGGGTATTAATAATCCTCATTTAAGCCAAGCGCTACCTGCTAGCAGTGTACTAAAACAAGAGATATAATGAGAAGGGCGGAATGCTGAAAAAGAAAAGAAAGTACAAATTTCAAACTGAGGGAGTTTGCCGGGTCAATTGTACAAAATGTAGCCGCAGCTATATCGACTGAACAACAACAACCGAAGAACCATCCGATTGAGGGAAAAAATAAATGCAGGCTGTCACACCGAGATCTTTTCATTGCTTCACCAACGTGGAACATGCTGCTGAAGGGCATCGGCTCGTCATGGCCGATATTGCAATTTTAGAAAAAAAACTTAAAACCCGTCTGATCAGGCAGCCAATTGAAATCGGAAAAACGGGGATAAGTTAAAATAAGAACAAGCTCAACGGAACATGGAGACCGTTGATTTCAAAACGTCAACCCATACACAACCATTCTCCTTAACCACACCATTCACATGGCCTTTACACTCTGGCGTTACACGCTAAGGGAAACGTCAGTAGTAGTCAGGAAAACACCAAAAAAGGCGTTTTTTAATGATGATTGGCCCGCGGAATCTCCAATAAATTAGTGCTCGTATTATTGTTATATATATTACTCCATTACTGCACTATATCATTTATCTATTTAACATGATAGTATATTATTATTATTAAAATATTTAGTTACAAATCGAACATTGAAGTCGGGTGGTAACATAGATTTAGGAAGTACATTAAGACACAATAATATACATAACCCAAAATACAAAACAAAATACTAAGTAGAAAAAACATTTCAAAAAGCCCTCAAGATACCATTTTTCACACTCACAATACATGTCCTCAAAGCACCAAATTTTTCATCAAATATTTCACACAATGCATGTCCACATAGCACCAAATCAGCAAAAAAAAACAATACATGTCTACATTTACATTCCCCTCAAAATCCATTTTTACACAATAATAAACTAAGACCAATCTAAAAAAGACAAGAAAAACCAAATTTAAAAAAAATATACGATTTAAAGCCCTCAAGATTCAATTTTATTTACCCTATTGATAAATATAGTTGCGTGAGTTGGAAAGGGCTCAATAAAAATTTCCTCCGGCAAGCCATTCCATTCCCCGATGTAAGAAGGAAAATTTTAGTCTATTTGTCAGCTGCCTTGGGGCCTTAATCTTATAATTATGATCCCTCCTCCCTAGATAACTTGGTCCTTTTAACCGCTTCGTTAGGTCCCTCCACGCAGGATCACCACTGTAAGTTTTAAATATACACTTCAAGCGTGCTTTCTTCCTCCTTGACACTAAAGATTTCCATCCCAGCGTTTTTAACATTTCCGTGACGCTTATTGCCCTTTATTATACATTGCCCTTTGTTTCAAATGGACTCATTTCCTAACGATGTTCCACAAGAGAGACATTTTCACCCCAACGAGGTGTTCTCACATGCCGAGCAATCAATCATTTTCGTTGAATAGTGACCACTAAGATAAACTTCCCTGAAGAAGGCCTACTTTTTCTGATGTTATACATTCATGTATTTAACTAAATATTTTTTGCAGTGAAATAATTATCATCTCTTCCCTTGACCGCAGTGCCTCTTGGATCAGCTGGCCGATGGCTTTCCTCTTCCAAGGTGTCCTAGACGACGTGGCCGGAGGCAGCCAACTTCCCGTGAGGTAAGCAAGAACACTCACTCATGAATCACCCTCAATATACATATTCATTCGAGAATCCAGGTAAGCAATACGCCAACTATCGGCCGAAGTCGGAAGTAGAGCTCCGGGGATACCGAGCCCTTACCCTCCTTAAAAAACCCACGTCGATAAATCATTGGTATTTCTGGAAATTTAATGATTTTTCTAATTATATTTTTGGTATTAAGCTATCAAAAGGTCGTAATTAATATATTTTATACATTCATATTCATTCTACTTTAAGAGCGTGTTCACGGAGCCTTCCGAAAACTCACCCGAGACCGATGACAATCCCTGTATACATAAGATGCCAACTATTGACATTAGTACGCTCGGAATAGAAAATATATTGAAATCGCTTAGTCCAAATAAATCACCTGGTCCACACGAAATCCCTTCTCGCGTGTATAAAGAACTAGCCTCAGAAATTGCCCTTTACTTGCAGTTAATATTCAGTAAATCCATCAAGCAACACGAACTACCTAATGACTGGAAAATCGCTAATGTAACGCCAATATTTAAAAGTGGAGACAAGGAATATCCATCTAATTACAGGCCGATATCTTTAACGTCCATCTCTTGCAAGTCCTTGATCACGTCGTAGTCAGCTCGGTAATGAAACAACTAGACGCGCAAAACTTAGTAATGGGAACTCAACATGGATTCAGGAAAAGCAGATCGTGCGAAACTCAGTTAGCGCTTTTCGCCCACGATATTTTAGTCTCCGGGGAAACCAACATTCCAGTAGACGCGATTTTTCTTGATTTCAAAAAGGCATTTGATAAAGTACCCCACGGAAAGTTAATAATAAAACTGAAATCTTATGGTCTAGACGAAGATGTCATTTCCTGGATTAGAGAATTTTTGAGCGACCGCGTCCAAAGAGTAGTATTAGACGGTGCAGTCTCCAATGAGATTAGATTCACTTCTGGCGTTCCTCAGGGTAGTGTCATTGGCCCACTCCCATTCCTTCTTTATATAAACGAAACTGGCGAAGTAGTGCAGAGTAAGTTACGATTATTTGCAGACGACGAAGGGAAATCCGTTCCACTAAAAATAGGGATGAACTAACGAACGACCTTGCTGCTATCAAGCGTGGTGGGATACGTTGCAGTTAGAATTAAATTTGGAAAAATGCGTCGTAATGAATTTCTGGAAGAAGAATAACTCCCTACAACGTAACTATATCATTCGGGGCACGCAGTTAAAGGCAGTTGAATCCGTGAAATATCTAGGGGTTAGACTCAATAATGATCTATCGTGGAATAAACATATTCGAGAAATAACCGGTCAAGCTAATCGTAAAATGGGTTTTGTTAAAAGAATATTAGGAAAGTGCGACGACAAAGTGAGAGAAATTAGCTACTTTTCCCTCGTTAGGCCACATCTGGAATACGCTGCCAGTGTTTGGGACCCTCATAAAAAAGGCTTAATAACAGAGTTAGAACGCGTGCAAAGAAGAGCTGCCAGGTATGTGAAAGGTCGTTACGATAGTCTTGTTAGTGTAACTGACCTCTTAGATAAACTCGGATGGGAATCTCTGTCGGACCGTAGATTGAAAAATGGACTAAACCTTTTAGATAAATTCAAGAGCAGCGTCTTTTCTGACAAGTTAACCATATCTTGCGGACGCTAACGTACTACGGAAGATCAGATCATATAAATAAAATAAGAGAGATAGATTGCAGAACAGACAGATTCCGAATGTCATTTTTTCCACGATCAATAAGAGATTATAACGGCAGCAATAGAACTCGTAAATAGATTGCATGACTTGTAGTGTAGCCTACTAACCTATGTAACATTAATGCAGGTTTCTGAATTTCTATTCTATATTCTATTTCTAACAGCATATAGTAGTATAGTTTGTTATTATACGGGACGTTTTTTGGACGGTGTGGTGTGCATGTGGGAGTCCAAATGCATGTTGCATGCTGGTGATTGATCACCCTCTGCCAAACACCCTAGAGGTGGCTCGCAGGGTATTATGTAGATGTAGATGTAAAATTCCGGCTAGTGGTAGTTTTCTGGGGCCAAAAAATAGCGAGGTATAGTGACCGAAGCAACGCTCGAGAGCAACCCTTTTTTGACCCTTTTCTCGGGCTCCCAGGGATAAGCCGTGTCTTCGATGGACGGTCGTCACAGCATGAGGTTACCCTTGCCGACATGACCTGTCGTAGTACATTTTTTACTTTACTAATGCCAATACTTAGAGGTAAACAATTACACTTATCATACTCATTGCCGTTGAGCGATTAAATGCGTCTTTTGATTGAGGTTCTACGATGAGAAATAAGGATTTTACGAAAAGTGATCAAATTTACGCCGATGGCCTCCACTGAATTGGCAACGCCGAAATTTTGTACGTGGAGGGGGGAACGCGAAAAGCTCCTTTTTCTCCCCCACTCCAATTTTTAGCTTGTCCACGTGTTCCAGGAATTCTGGTGACGAGGTTTCTCAAAGGTGTTTGGCAAGGTGTGAGTTTTCACCGACCTGCACTACTTCATTTATTCTTCTACATCTGCTAACTCCATGCGAGCAGCCTCTCGGGTCTTTGGCAGGGGGTGACCAATCACCAGCATGCAGCATGTAAAAGAATCCCCACTAGCGCGCTCCCCAATGGAGCAGTGGATAAATAAAAGCATGCAATTTACTTCTACGTAATACCCTGCGGGCCAAATCTAGGGGGTATGGCACGGGGTGATCAATCACCAACATGCAGCATGCAAGAGGACCGCAACATGCACACCGCACGGTCATAGAAATATTACGCATACTTCCAAAATATTCATGCGTATTAATAAAAAAAACTTCTAATGGTAGAAAATAAATTCAAGGTAAGAGTTATGGAAAAAGATATGTAATGAGTCATCCTAGCGAGTGTCGCCATTAATCCTATTAATTGAGACAACGCTGCTATCCTTAATAGTACGAGGGAAGAATGACATTTTAAAGCTCTCTGTTTTGCAGTCTATTTCTTTTATTTTCTTCTCGTGACCACATCTACCATAGTACGACGGTAAACGAAGGATATGATTCACGTCGTCCGAGAGAATATCTACTTTGAATTTCCTAAGTAAGTTAACTCTTTAGTTCGATCTACGCTCCTGTAAAAATCCCCATCCTAACTCGTGTAACATACAGAAAAGGCAGCACTTTTTGTCCTAATAACTCATCACAAATCTGTCCGCCCTGCACAGTACTCGATTGATTTCTGCTATTAGTCCTATTTCATTAGCGCTAGCAGCATATTCTAATTTAGGCCTTACTAAAGTCAGGTAGCTTATTTCTTTCACCTTTTTTGGGCATTTAACGAGAACTCTTTTTTTCAAATCCCAGTTTACGGTTAGCTTTCCCTGGTACTTAACGTAGGTGTTTACCCCACGAGAGATCCCGGGTAATGGTAACCCCTAAGTATTTAACGAATTCGGCATTTGATAATGGAATCCCGTCAGCGGTGTAGCTCCTTATTGAAGATATATCCTTTTCCCAAAAATTTATCACCATACACTTTTCAAGATTTAATTCTAACTCCCAAGTACTGCACCATTCATTTACGGCAACGAGATCCTTTTCTAATGCTAATCTATCGCTATGGTCGTAAACTTCTTTGTATACAACTACGTCTTCTGCGAAGAGGCGGATTTTGCTAATGACCACGGTGGTTATATCATTAATGTAAAGAAGGAATAAAAGAGGGCCGATAACACTTCCTTGGGGTACTCCTGACGTAACTTGAATGGTATCCGAGCTAACACCATCCAAAACAACCCTCTGTTCGCGATCGTTTAGGAAATCTTTGATCCAACCAATTACGTGTGTATCTATGCCGTATGCTTCCAACTTTTGAATCAGCTTTAAATGCGGAACCTTATCGAATGCCTTTATGAAGTCTAAAAATATGGCGTCGACTTGAACATGTCTGTCACCTGCGGCTAAGATATCGTGAACGAAAAGAGCAAGTTGAGTTTTACAAGACCTCTCTTTTCTAAACCCGTGCTGGTCTTTTGCTAACAAATTTTGGCAATCTAAATGGCCCATTATCGAACTGAAAATATTATCTTCCAATATTTTGCAAGAAATGGAAGTGAGAGAAATCGGACGGTAATAGCTAGGCTTTCCCCTATCCCCAACTTAAAATATAGGCGTGACGTTCGCTGTTTTCCAATCTTTAGGGACTGTGTTCTGCTACAGATTTTTCGAACACTATCTTCATGTAAGGCGAAATCTCTGATGCTGATTCATTATACACTCGAGCTGGAACGAGATCAGTGCCTGTCGATTTCTTTGGATTAATAGAGGAGAGTTGTTTTTCTAAACCACTGCTTGAAATACAGATAGACGGCAATTGTTCTTGGTAAAGTCGAGGTAGAGGTGTTGATATATTCTTCGTAAAATTAGAGAAGACACTATGGGAAAAGTTATTTAAGGGATAAGCTTTATCTCGATTGTTCGTCACTCTATCGCCACGTTCATTTATGAGTGAAGAGACTGTAGCGCTATTTCTGTGTACCTCCCTTACATATGACCAGAAAGCCTTAGAGTTGTCGTCTAAATATTCGCCCAATATTTTTGCTTTGAATACACTCAATGCCTCCCCAAGTGTTTTCTTCGTCTCTTTTTTCAATTTGTTATAATTTTCACGTATATCTTGTATTATCTCACACAGTGGCGTAACTAGGAATATGCTTTAAGGGGGGGGGGGTGAGAGGGGATAGGGAAGGGCGATCTCCCACTCACCCACCCCCCTTTTAGGAAAATTTTGGAAAAATGACATGCCTGCAAACACATTTTACATAATTTTAGCTCTTAAAATTTGGGTTTCATTAAAAAGTTAGGTTAAAATTTACTATAAGCCAAAACTAGACAATAGTTTTGAATATAATTTTTTTTTCTCTGAGGCTTTGGGGAGGACCTATCCCTCTTATCCCCCCCATAGTTACGCCACTGATCTCACAAGTGAGTCCCGCATGTGCCTTTTTCATTTTAGCGTGAATTGCTCTCTGTCGCTTCAGAGCTTTAAGGACTTAAGCATTGTACCATCGCGGTTCAGTATTCAAACGTTTTAACTAATTGGGTACCTATCGTATTATCCATGGCTCCTTGCATAATTGTAAAAAGGGTTTTGTTAAAAGAATATTAGGAAAGTGCGACGACAAAGTGAGAGAAATTAGCTACTTTTCCCTCGTTAGGCCACATTTGGAATGGATGTTCAAGGTTAATGATCTACTGTATGTTACCAAATAAACGATAATGGAGATGTGCAAAACAGATGCGAAAATTTCAATTAATTAAATTCCTTATTCAAGAGCGAATTCACCAAGTCTTCTCATGACTCACCCGAGACAGTTGACCATCTCTGCATACGAAAGATGCCGCCTCTTCACATTAGTGCCCACGAAGTGGAAATTTTTTTAAAATCGCTCATTTCCTATAGATCACCTTGTCCAGACGAGGTCGCCCTCGTGTCTGTAAAGAACTAGACTCAAAATGTATCCCCTACTGGCAGCTAATATTCAGAAAATCCATTGAGCAATACGATGAACCTAATGACTGGAAAATCGCTAATGTAACGCCAATATTTAAAAGTGGAGACAAGGAACAGCCATCTAATTACAGGCCGATATCTTTAACGTCCATCTCTTGCAAAGTCCTTGAACACATCGTAGTCAGCTCGGTAATGAAACACCTAGACGCGCAAAACTTATTAACGGGAACTCAACATGGATTCAAGAAAAGCAGATCGTTCGCAACTCAGTTAGCGCTTTTCGCCCACGATATTTTAGTCACCGGGGAAGACGACATTCCAGTAGACGCGATTTTTCTTGATTTCAAAAAGGCATTTGATAAAGTACCCCACGGAAAGTTAATAATAAAACTGAAATCTTATGGTCTAGACGAAGATGTCATTTCCTGGATTAGAGAATTTTTGAGCGACCGCGTCCAAAGAGTAGTATTAGACGGTGCAGTCTCCAATGAGGTTAGAGTCACTTCTGGCGTTCCTCAGGGTTGTGTCATTGGCCCACTCCTATTCCTTCTTTATATAAACGACATTGGCGAAGTAGTGCAGAGTAAGTTACGATTAATTGCAGACGACGCTGTAGTTTACAGAGAAATCCGTTCAAGCAAAGATATTTTTTTAGAAAAGAGAGGTCTTGTAAAACTCAACTTGCTCTTTTCGTTCACGATATCTTAGCCGCAGGTGACAGACATGTTCAAGTCGACGCCATATTTTTAGACTTCATAAAGGCATTCGATAAGGTTCCGCATTTAAAGCTGATTCAAAAGTTGGAAGCATACGGCATAGATACACACGTAATTGGTTGGATCAAAGATTTCCTAAACGATCGCGAACAGAGGGTTGTTTTGGATGGTGTTAGCTCGGATACCATTCAAGTTACGTCAGGAGTACCCCAAGGAAGTGTTATCGGCCCTCTTTTATTCCTTCTTTACATTAATGATATAACCACCGTGGTCATTAGCAAAATCCGCCTCTTCGCAGAAGACGTAGTTGTATACAAAGAAGTTTACGACCATAGCGATAGATTAGCATTAGAAAAGGATCTCGTTGCCGTAAATGAATGGTGCAGTACTTGGGAGTTAGAATTAAATCTTGAAAAGTGTATGGTGATAAATTTTTGGGAAAAGGATATATCTTCAATAAGGAGCTACACCGCTGACGGGATTCCATTATCAAATGCCGAATTCGTTAAATACTTAGGGGTTACCATTACCCGGGATCTCTCGTGGGGTAAACACCTACGTTAAGTACCAGGGAAAGCTAACCGTAAACTGGGATTTGAAAAAAAGAGTTCTCGTTAAATGCCCAAAAAAGGTGAAAGAAATAAGCTACCTGACTTTAGTAAGGCCTAAATTAGAATATGCTGCTAGCGCTAATGAAATAGGACTAATAGCAGAAATCAATCGAGTACTGTGCAGGGCGGACAGATTTGTGATGAGTTATTAGGACAAAAAGTGCTGCCTTTTCTGTATGTTACACGAGTTAGGATGGGGATTTTTACAGGAGCGTAGATCGAACTAAAGAGTTAACTTACTTAGGAAATTCAAAGTAGATATTCTCTCGGACGACGTGAATCATATCCTTCGTTTACCGTCGTACTATGGTAGATGTGGTCACGAGAAGAAAATAAAAGAAATAGACTGCAAAACAGAGAGCTTTAAAATGTCATTCTTCCCTCGTACTATTAAGGATAGCAGCGTTGTCTCAATTAATAGGATTAATGGCGACACTCGCTAGGATGACTCATTACATATCTTTTTCCATAACTCTTACCTTGAATTTATTTTCTACCATTAGAAGTTTTTTTTATTAATACGCATGAATATTTTGGAAGTATGCGTAATATTTCTATGACCGTGCGGTGTGCATGTTGCGGTCCTCTTGCATGCTGCATGTTGGTGATTGATCACCCCGTGCCATACCCCCTAGATTTGGCCCGCAGGGTATTACGTAGAAGTAAATTGCATGCTTTTATTTATCCACTGCTCCATTGGGGAGCGCGCTAGTGGGGATTCTTTTACATGCTGCATGCTGGTGATTGGTCACCCCCTGCCAAAGACCCGAGAGGCTGCTCGCATGGAGTTAGCAGATGTAGAAGAATAAATGAAGTAGTGCAGGTCGGTGAAAACTCACACCTTGCCAAACACCTTTGAGAAACCTCGTCACCAGAATTCCTGGAACACGTGGACAAGCTAAAAATTGGAGTGGGGGAGAAAAAGGAGCTTTTCGCGTTCCCCCCTCCACGTACAAAATTTCGGCGTTGCCAATTCAGTGGAGGCCATCGGCGTAAATTTGATCACTTTTCGTAAAATCCTTATTTCTCATCGTAGAACCTCAATCAAAAGACGCATTTAATCGCTCAACGGCAATGAGTATGATAAGTGTAATTGTTTACCTCTAAGTATTGGCATTAGTAAAGTAAAAAATGTACTACGACAGGTCATGTCGGCAAGGGTAACCTCATGCTGTGACGACCGTCCATCGAAGACACGGCTTATCCCTGGGAGCCCGAGAAAAGGGTCAAAAAAGGGTTGCTCTCGAGCGTTGCTTCGGTCACTATACCTGGCTATTTTTTGGCCCCAGAAAACTACCACTAACCGGAATTTTACATCTACGACGCATATTTGTTCTCAAGTGCTTTGTTTGCAAAGAACCAAGACATTAAAACCACACGCACACACGTCTTGCAGATTCTTAGAAACGTTTTGGGTTGGCTCACCTCTACCTAACACTTCGTATGCTTCACCGCCATTTTTTTAATCGAACGTCCAGTTTGACCTGCAAACACCGAATTACAGCACGATATGTTTAAGCATAGCTTATGAACACCGTTATGGACCTTCTGACTGAATGTATGTATAATGTTAAATAATAATAATAAACCCAAATAGTAGTCATAGAAAGATCAATACGTCCATCACTCACAAAATTTAATTTACATCACCCAAAGGCTGCAATAGAGAGACTAACGCTACTCCGCTATATGGTAAATTGATATACTGCAGCTCCTCAAAAATTAAATTCATGGACTAAAAAATGTCTTTTACAATAAATCATACAGTTCGATGCTGCATAAATCAAAAGTAAATGCCGACAATTAATTAATACCATTAGACTTAAAAAATGGCACGACCTATAGAACAACCAACACATGAACCGTTCTATTTAATAGAAAGGTAGAACTATGGGCCCAGAAGGAATTACATGGACGACACATCAATGACCTCAATCAACCAAATGTTGATAAAATCCCATCAAATAAATGGTTGTCATTGGATGAACTTTACGGAGGAAACGCAATGCAAGACCAGGTTGTCCGCACTAAAAATTATGCAAAGTACATCCTTGGTGATAAAAGCATAACAGATGACACATGTAGAAGATGTTTTCAAGTGCCAGAATCAATCAAGCACATTATATCTGGCTGCAAGATGTTAGCTAATACAGAATATTTAAGAAACATAATGAAGTAGTGTCTTCTCCGCAATATATATCCATGTAAATCCTTAAACGTGTTTCCATTATTGATATGTACCGGCCAAAGTTTTCATTTAGCAAATTAGTAACTTTTGCAAATTTAACGGATGTTTGCTGCTTCGGTTTTACTTGGTTTCCTTGTAGTTTTATTATTGTTATTATTATTATTAATTATAAACTCATAACTGCTGTAATCTCTGAAAATATCCACCTCCACTGTGACGTCGACCTCGAAGAAGAATAGAAAGAATATACAAAAGATTCCTTTAGTCCCCAGCCTCAATTAACTATAGACGCTGTAACTCTGAAACTATCTCATTACCATCGACACCTCCACATTGTCTGTGCAAAAGGCTTTCGATTTCATTTCGAGTAAGACATGATTGGCTGTTGAAATCTCTAGAAATACACAAAATAGACCCGAAAGTACGGGAACTTATGGCTGAAACGATGAAACCCTGGAGAATCAATTTGAACATCCAAAACAAAAAAATGCTTCCCCTAACCATCCAAAGAGGAATATTTCAGGGTGACTACCCTGTCACCACTATGGTTCTGTTTAGCAATAAACCCACTGTCAACTATGCTTAAAAAAATTAAATTAACATCGGATATTGGTTAAATCGTAGGAATAATACCAAAATCAATCACTTAATGTTCATGGATGATGCGAAACTATATACCGAATCCAAAGAAAATCTTCAGGTACTCATCAAAAATGTAAAAATGTGTAGTGAAGATTTAAGTGTGGAATTTGGACCAGATAAATGTGCAAGTGTGCACTTAAATAGGTGAGAACCTCGAGCCTCAGCAGAATGCATAGACGACACAGAGATACTTCCTGAGGACGGTACAGATAAATGCTTAGGCTTTTATCAAAATCATCGAATGGACCATACTGAATTAAAGAAAGCCCGAGCAAATACATTTAAAACACGTTTGATGAAGATCCTGGACACTAAGCTATCTGCATAGGACATAATAACGGCTGTAAATATTTGAGCAGTTCCTGTCTCGACTTTCCTCTTCGGAATATTAAAATGGTCTGACACAGATCTAAATGAACTGGACCGAGAGACTCGGTGACTTTTGAATAAATTGCACGATAAGGCATCAAATATCAGGTTATACATCTCATGGATTGCGTTGACAGAATTGAATGTTTGGAATGGCCATTTATACCCAAAGACTGAATGATTTGCCATCGCAATTGAAGACAGAGTTAAAAGAACTCTCAATTACGAAAAAACATCTTAATACTAGAACTTTCTGACAAATATAGAAAATGTGGGATATTCAGTGAGTCCACAGGGCACGCAATATGAGACTGCTCCGCCCTTGCTAAGAACGATTACCTAAACTGACACATGCATTAGGCAAAGACTATCCACGAGAACCTGGCAAATACTTATGGCCTTTTAAAATATACTTCATGTATTGCAAATACCAGCCACCTAGAATACGAGAAACTAATACTCATATTCTATACTGGGAAACTAACAGACAAACGCAAGGATTACAATAAACCTGATACTTTATTGATCCACTTATCAAAAGAAAAAGCAAATATAGTTGATGCAGCAGTGCTTCGGAATCACAACGTTTAGTTCACGGAAAGAGAGAAAATCCAAAAATATTAAAATTTGGCCGGTGAAAGAGAAAATATTTGGAAATTAAAAGAAGCCAGCGTTCGTCAATTAATAATCTCAACTGAGGGAGTGTGACCGAAAAGATTCAAAAAATAAATTGAAGACGTAGGAATTAAAAAAACACTGAATTTACTTCGGACAAAAAGCTGTTTCACTACAGACTTGCCAAATTGTGAAAATATTCCAGGGCCGGGTATGATCAAGCAGCATTGGATAGTGTGAGATCCCTTCCTCAGCATCTGAGCCTAATCCTAATTTGCCCTTAGAAGAGGTGAATGTATCCATTTTATGTAAACCTCCTGAGAAAGTGCAAAAAATCAAATTTAATAATTTTAATAATAATGATTGTAAAATTAATAATAATGGGTTATTGCCATGGCATTTGGATTTGTCGTCTTGGAATATGTCCGGTGATTATCTCTCTTTGTTCTCTAGGTTTCGTCACTTGGACACAATGGTGCGGCTCAAGCCTGGCGCCAACGGTGGCGCCGAGGGGGATGCGGAGGCGCCGGCCCGCTCCACCACGCCTTCGCCACCAGGAGATCAGCCAATGGCCAAATCGCCGGTCTCACCGCGACGGCAGCTCATTGGACGCAAAAACTAGAACCACCCCCCTCCACTCCAATACTCCACTCCCCCCTTCTCGCGATAATGGCCTCGTCCTTGCCAAATTTCTTTTTCGTCGACTTTCATGGCACTTATTTAAGAATTTATTCCACCGGATAAAGCAGGATTACAGGGAGCGGTTTGCAAATATTACCTGTGTACCCTCACAACCACTTCCATTCACAACAAGGCCTTTCCTATTTCATTCCATTTGAGCATTTCACACCCGGCGTCCAATACGTTGGACAAGCGCTTTCAGCAAACTTCTCGATCTCAATGGCAATATCTAAGTTACCCGAGGGAAAAATATCATCAAGATTACGGAATTTTATGGAAATTACTTTGTTTTATTAGATTTTGGTAAATATTACAGATTTAACTTTTAATTAAGTCTATGACAGTAATTAATATTTTAAAAAACAACTATTTTTTCTTCTCCTTCTAAAACCCAATATCTGGTCTGAAATCGCTAAAAAATCCTATTCCCTTCCTTTCCCTCCCTCGTTTGCCTCTAATTCTTCCCTCTAACGATTTATTCAATGCACTCTCCCCACAATGTATGTACTAGCTCCATCCAGACCCTCCGTCTCTTCCGTATCTGATCTAGAAGCCTCCTCCGCTCACCCACCATGTCCAGCACCTCGTCGTTCCTCCTCCTCTCCGTCCACTTCTTCTCCATCCTCCTTCAACCCCAAATCACGGACTCCTGACATCGAATGATTTCGAAAAATAAATGGGCTCAATTTTTCCCGTTTCCACGACGACACGTCGCTTCCTTCTCTAGCCATTCGTTCGTGGCGAAATGCATTTGGGAGAGTGTCCATGATGCAAATGCCTCGCGAGCTTCTTCTTCTGCTTCTCCTCCCCACCCGCGACCACCCGCCTCGCGTCGTTCACTCTCCTGTGAGAGCGATTTCCTCCCTCAAGGAACGCTTCTCCCCGAGCGAAACAAAACTACAATGACGTCATCAACCCATGAAAAGTCGGCGGAATCTTTCGCGTGTGTTCATTTTTAACTTGTGAGAGAATGGTTGAATGAGGAAGAGTTCTTTCTTAATATTCCCTTCCATTTGCCGAATTCTTTTCATGAAAACTGTTTTCGTTTCTTGTGAACAACACCAGGTTTTCAATGCCTTACACGTGGGTTTTAGCTGTGAGTGGAGCTACGCTTAAAATTTTCAACTGTCCTCGTGAACCAACTTTATTTTACCGTGGACAAAGTTTCAAAAAAAGAGGAGACCCATATTATTCCGTTTTGCCAATCTATGCCTTCTTCTCGAGCAATCCGCCGCGAAAAGTCAACGGGCTTAACCGTTGTATAGGTAAGTTGATGACGTAATGCACTCATGCCGATAGCAACGCCGTTTCACAAATACCTCTCGTCCTTTCGCATGGACCTTGGGTGGTTTGCTGTTGTTTACACTCTTCACACCGATCCCTTCCCTCGGTTACAGGTTCATCCAGGCACCAAAACTCTAGTGACGTCACCAACTCATGAGAAGTGGGTGGCTAATATATGTATTTTCACATTTTAAAGCTATGGGAGAATGGCTGGAGGGCACTTTTTATTTCCACCACGGCTTATCTTTCCCTTCGGCCGAATTCTTCCGCTGAATCGCGATTTCACGTCTGAGAGAACGATACAATTGTTGTTTTTTTTATGAGGATGATTTCTCTGGCACGTCACACAGCGTAGCAGTTAAGGCCCATTTCTGTCATGTCTCCATGCCCTGTATCGCGCAATTTAAGATCAGGATTTTCGCAAACCTCGTTCTGCTAATATTGTCGAATTTCTACGTGAATAGAGGAGCGTAAAGATTGAAAAGCACTGATCTTCGCCATTAATAGACGTTCCTTCCTCGCCACTTCCTCCGAAACATGTGCACTGAGGAAAAATGTCTGACTTGCATGATTTCCAAGTAATTAAATTGGTCGCAGTTCAAGATGTCCTTCTCAAGGAAGCTCTCCGCGCAATGTATTTGCTTCAAATTGGGAGGATTTCTCAGCGATCGACTTCTTAGAGTTGAGCGCCTTCGACAACCACGACGCTTCCTGCCTCGACCCCACCGAGTTCAACGATTCCATTGCATCGGCTAATTAATTACCCTTAAATGTTCACGACATAATACATAAGATCCCATGAATGTGTAAATAGTTCTCCATGTTGGATGTAAAATAATTCGTTAATGTATATGCTTGGTTTCATGAAAATCGACTGCATCGTCATGTACCAACTGACCTCCAGGGAAAATAAATGTGTTGCATCAAACGGACACTGAGTTTTACTTGCTATCCCTGCATGCAACCATTTCCATTGTATGTACGACGGTCATCCAGAAAATAAGTGATGTTTTAGTCCGTGGGTTGACAGGATATTTATAGCTGAAAGTGGTTACATTGTACGAGAGAATTAGGTAGTTTGCTTCATCAAAGAAAATGAAATGCATTGATTGCGATTCCTTACCCACCATTGGTGTATTCATAATATACAAATTATTTGGTTTTATAGATCCCACGAATGGCAATAATCAATTTTAACCACATGTGAAAAGGTCCAGATTGGCGCCCATGCGATTCCACTCCACGTGACGTCACAGGGGCCTAGGTTTTTACACGAGGAGTTTAACATCGTCTGAAATTACCAATGCATGCATGAGGCACAGAGCTCAGGGAAACTTCTCTTAATAATCACCTATTAGAACCGCCCAATGTCGGAAAGTTTCCTTCGTTTGTTAGGGTATTAATAATCCTTATTTAAGTCAAGCGCTACCAGCTGGCAGGGTACTCTGCTACCTGCTAGCAGCCTCCATCGTATCAGCGCTCAAAGCCTCGCCCCAAGGTCACCTCACTTGCGGCAGAGGGAACCAGAATGACCTCATATGGGCTTTTCCCAGCATTCATACTTAGCCGTCGCGTTTTCGCGCGCTTGAAAATTTTCAATTTTAATTTAATCGCGAAAAATAGATATCGTGCAAAATAGTGCAAAATTCCCTCCATCAAAAATCTCGCCTATTAGAAAGCTAATCAAATCCCTACAGATAATTAGAGAGATTCCTTCCACTCCCCCACCAAACTATACTATCCCACCACCTCCTGTGTAGACCCATAGACCCGCGGGACAAAGGGAAACTAATTGTAAGTAAGTGCATGAGGTCACACACTACGAATGGCAGGCACACACAACACAGACAGGAAGTGAATTCAACGCGATAAACAGAGGAAGTTCATTGCCCGAAAGAGTCCAACGTCAATGGTGGGCAAGCACATCATAGAGAGCGGCCTCAATCCAATATTTTTACCACGGTACTCCATACCCACGCTAAAGGGAAGAAATTAAACACTTTGGAACAGTTAGATATTAGCGATAGAAAACATTCCCAAGTTCCCCCACTAAATGACCTCCATTATTCATCAAATTCACCCAGTGCCGGACCAGGCAGGTGCGGGGCTAGGGGCGAACCTTCAGTGCGGGGCCCTTCACTTAAAATATTGAACTCTATACCCCATCTACAAACTCGAGCATTTTGAATCCCTATCACTCTCTGGCTAAGTATGTGTTCCCCTCCCAAATTCAGACTTCGTAATTACGCCGTTATGATACCATCACGCAGTTGAGTTCAAAATAATATAATACAAATAAAATTTATGATTATATTTAATCATAAAGTTATAACGTAAAATAAACATAAAAAGCGCGCTTTTTCAATAGGTACGTATTTTTATAAGTTAGATTATGAAAGTTAATTAGTTGTAAGCCTAAAGCAATTACTGTAAAATGAAAAAAGATATTAATTTCACATGCAGGTCAAAATGGCAATAAATTGTGTATTTTAATTTTTTTCACGAACGCCCCCCAAAGCGCGGGGCCCGGGGCGGTCGCCCCGGTCGCCCCGCCCTAAGGCCGGCCCTGAATTCACCCTTACTACGTATCCCTGGAGTAAAAATAGTGTGTCCAAAAAAGAATCGACAAAGAAATCCATCTTCCCCCTTACTCCCCAACCGCCGCTCTCACGCCCACCATTGAAAGTGTTGAAAACAACCAGCCACGCGCCATGAATCAGTGAATCCTACGAACGATAGCCCCGCTCGGTCGAGAGGCCCGCTAAACTGCCTGCCTCCTCAGAACACCCTCGGCCGCCACCGCGTGAACACGGACTGCCTCAACACCCGACCAACTCCACAAAATGAAGCATCACCACCGCTTGGGCGCCTCGTTTCGCCACTTTTTCTCAAGGAGCGAATCGTAACACCCGGGAAAAATTGCGTACCTGGGTCGGTATTACACGTATGATTTATGTTTCAAAATTGGTTATTATCTTCGGTTCGCCATTTTGCCTTAAAATTTCGAAATTATTAACGAAAAATGTCAAAAAGGTAAATAATTTAAGTTTGGTTTGAGCGATCACTCCTGTTTGCAATGGAGTATAACTTTGGACTTAAATTGATATTTCAGACCAAATACATCAGCTATATTTTTTATTTTAACTATGGATAAAATTACCTTTTAATACGTCCCCGAAAACAGTTTTGTTGGGTAGGCAACACACAATCTCATTTTACCCTATGCATGCGATAAATGACGCGAAATAGAGATTTTTTTCGGTCAAAAACGTGTAAATTAGGTCTGAAATATATCAACAACAGTAGTCACTAAAATTGAAGCACGCTCTATTATTCCATAAACGACTATATTGACTTTATTTTTGTGAAAGAAGATATCACTGAAGTTTCTTTTTAGGCATTTGAAAAAAACTTATATTCCAACAGTTACGCAAACCAGTCATTCAAATCATCTCACGCTTCATGATGTATACAACAGAGCAAAGAAAATAATGATGGGTAAAATGGTAGTCCATAGCATGTCTTGTTGAAGTCTTTTACTGAGGAGGCGACGAAACTATTTCATGTAGCCTTCTGTAAATGTGCCAGCTTTCCCGTATGTTTCTTTCCCGAGTAAAAAAAAGTTCCTATTTTAAAGCACCAGTTTTTTGTGGAGCAGAAAGGTCCAAGAATTGACCGAATTGGAACTATATACATCCCTG
The DNA here is from genome assembly GCF_921293095.1 of Ischnura elegans. NCBI lineage: Eukaryota > Metazoa > Arthropoda > Insecta > Odonata > Coenagrionidae > Ischnura > Ischnura elegans. Next base: position 133,075,843 of record NC_060250.1, read on the forward strand.
TGCCACAACAATGCAAGGAATGGCTCAACGTAATATATTATGCTATAAATCATATAAATAAACGGCTTGGATTTGAATAATCTAAATCGACAGTTTCTCAGTTGTCGTTTTTGAATCACAGTCAAAACGTTGGGGATAATCAAGTTAATGAGAAAATCATTAAGGGTGTTGCGCTATGGATGTGGCATTCACCAAACCAAGAGAAAGAAAGTCCAAAGTCAAATTAGACTTTACCAAGTCTGCCATAATTTCCTAGATATATAGAGTAAGTTCGAGAGTTGCTGCCCACATTACATCCACTGTGCTTCACGCAGCTTTTAAAGCTGAAATTATATCTCAGGAGCAATCTATTGACATTACATCTTCATTTTTTATAGACAACAGCAAAATTTGGCATGCTAAATTAAAAATTTCTCTTTATTTGAAGCACTGTTCTACGGATGATGATCCTATCAAAACCCTGTACTTTGATGGCCGTCTTGACGGGGCAAAAGTACCCACAGGCACCGTCAGGGAAGAGCATATATCACTTGTGGCAGAGCCTAATGCGCAATACGTTGGTCACGCCACACCATCTGCCGCCTCTGCACATGATGAGGCTGCAGCTATTTTCGAGTTCATAATCAGTCAACTCAGTCAAATCAGTGGATTCGGTGACACTGACGATATTGGCTGTCACGAGGCGAACGCCTATGCGGGTTGGAATGGCGGCGTCCGGCAAAAATTAGAATAAATGTCGAGAAAATCTATGCAATGGGCTATATGCCATTAGCATTTTATCGAGTTGCCATTCAGAACTCTCTTCAACGACATTGATAGCGCCTGTTCAAGATCGTATTCATACACAGGTGATATTGGTTCAAACCTGCCAGAATGTGAAAAGCTCCCAGTGCAGTCATTTCACCCCATCAGTTGTGACTCGTCAAACCACAGACCAAAAGGAATCTCAAACTTTATTAAGGACCTGAAGTACTTAATCAAGATATCCCAAGCAATTGCGCCTGGAATATGTCCAGATGGGCTAGTCACTATGATGCCTGAAATACTAAATATAGCCCGTTGGTTGGTCACAGCTAACAGAATTCTTAGGTTATATATTTCGACTAAGAATCCTACTAATAAAATCAATGAAATCGTGAAATTCATACTAAGTAAATTTGGTGATCCAATACAGGATCAGGACTCATTCTTCCATCGCCGATTGTGATCGTCACGTCTGTGAGACTATTCGTAGATGTAGATAATTATCAAGGAAATACCAAGCAGTAATTTATCCATCCATCAAAACGAATGTATTTATCGCACTCCAAGAAAATACTCCTCTCGCATTGATGGCTGATCTTCGACTTACTGTCCGTCATGAGGCACTCATTAAAATTTCTAGAGCTGGAGAACACGAAGCCGATAATTTATATCATTGCATCAGGTACAAAATTGTCCCCACTTGCATTCTAAAGCCATGGATTACGTAGAATGGATTCATTGAGAAAGCACCGATGTTTTACTAACGTGCCACCAGCTGTGAGGAATTTATCAAATGAGAAACCTATTGAAAAACTGTCTGTTTCTGAAAATTCTTCGCCAGAATGGTCATTCACCGTATATCTCTGCCACACAGTGCCAGTGGAATGGATATTGGAGTTAGTCTCCCAAGTGGTCTCCTATGTGTGCGGCAGGGACGCCAGGGATGGTGTATTCAGATCCACTTTGATTTCACGGCAAGTTCTGCCAAAATTTCAATCAAAATCTCAATTTTTCACAATATTTCCGAATGGTGTCGATTCGCCTTAAATTAACCGGTCTGCATTACGGCGGTTGGTTGGGTATAGGAGGCGGAGCCCAAGGTGCAGCCACCTCCACGCAATGACTAGCTTCACGGGATAGATGAGAGATAGGCTGCACATTTGCTAGATCATACTAAAACTAACTAGCTGCACTTATCTAACTTCAGGATAGATAAATTTGACCCTTGAGGGGAATACAACCGTCATAGTGAATCTCGAATGATAGTCTCCATCTTCAGTGATATCTTCTTGCACAAAAATAAGTCAATAAAGTCCTTGATGGCAAAAAAGGATGTGCTCCATATCTTAGTGACTACTCTTTACATTTTCAGACCTAATTTTCTCGTTGTTGACGGAAAAAATCTCTATTTCGCGTCATTTATCGCTTGCGTAGCGTAAAATGAGATTGTGTGTGCGGGTTGCCCATCCAACAAAACTTCTTTCGGAGACACGATAAAATGTCATTTTCTCGATAATTAAAAGCAACTCACAACTAGTACAATATGAAGCAATTTGCTGGACAACAAATTACTCATTTCAGCTCTTATCATCTTTTCACGTTGGGTTTTCAATAAGTTTGCTTGCGTACCATGGTAACATATATTTGTTTACTCTTTATCCCATGTAAAAGCTACTGATGTGCACTTTCTCGTGTAATATTAGAATTTTAGTTTCTACTTGTTTCTCCTCAAGCGGTGCTCCTAGTTACCTCGGCAAATTGCTTATGGCATTAGCAAGATAGAATTTCAATCTTTACGGCTTGTGGCTTTGTGATAACATTTAGCAATGGCGGACATCGTCCTAAAGCACCATTGGCACCATTCCATTTGTAGGGGAACTTTAAATCAATAGATTACACACACACACTGCATTACAGTTGGATAAATGTAATGCAATTCTGTGCATGCACTCTTTCAAGGAGGTTTACATGACAACTATTTTTTTTTATAACAGTCCCCTACTGATCCCAAATAATTTACTTTCTATTCCATCTCCTTGTTTGATTTTTTCCCCTACAATGGGGAACATGCACATTTTTTTGCTTTTGAATGCACAATGAATAATGCTTTTCAGCTGAGTTATGAGTCTTTAAAAATTGATCTCCATCGGCTGCTTGAAAACACGACGTCATCGGAACGTGACGTCACGGCACTGAATCTACTGATGACAGACTGTAGAAGTGGATAGAAAATCGATCTACGAGGGCTCAAATGCAAATTTGGAGAAAATAAATGCTGTTGTAACGACAAAATGCAGACTGAATATTTTGGGTAGCCAAGGCGTTTTTGAAATAAATAAAGGGGATTGTTTGGGGAAATTTGGTAAGAAAAAAAAACAGCCGTCATAAGGAAATCGAGCTAAAGTTAACTGAGGTATTTTGCTTTCTTAAATCCCTCTCAAGTCAATTTGCCATTTTAGGAACTACTACAAAGCTCGACGAAGATTTTTACTCCAATATCTTGCATTCAAGGCTCTACCACTCAACTCTCTTTAGCGAAGTGAATGGTGTACCGTGCAATGACGTCAGAAGGCGTTTCAGGTCACGTGACTTCAAGCGATATTCGAGCATTTTTAATTACACTCGACCGGAAATCGGGGGATCCGGGTTCGAATCCCGGTCAAGGCGAATGATTTTTTTCTCCGTGGATCTTTCGCAAAATTTCGTGCATGTTCCCCATTCATTTGCAATTCAGCGTCACGACAAAAAAAAAAGAAGCGCTTTGCCCGCGAAAGAAACACTCCGTAATTAAGTAAAAGTGCGTGCGATTCAAGCGTTCTCATTCCATGATACGTTATTTGCATTTAATTTTCAGCTTCGAATTCGAAAATGAAGGTCAAAGTCGAGAAAAAAAGAGAAAAATACTTTGGGGAAAAAGTGGAGAAAAGGAAATCTTTTGTAGTTTGGCTTTCTACTCTACGCAGTTTTGGACGGTTGGGGCAGCTCCCTTTGTCTTTTGTTAAGTTGACCAATAAAATTTTTCTGCACCGGATCCCACATCCTTGCCGAAAATTAAACGTGAGACCTTTCAAGTGCGTCGAAGCACATTGTTTACACTTTTTCATCTGAAAACCTTATCATATGGTGCTTGATGAATCCCAGTATCTTAAGGGCTCTACCACAAGTATATCATATACCTTTTCTCCGTTGTTGACAATCTCCGAGATATAGGTTCCACACTTACGTTTCGATATTGTATCCTCCTGTCTACTTTCCCAGGTTATTCATCCTATAATTGAGATATTGTCAGAAGGAATAAGTGTGCCGAGATTTGCTGAAGACGTAACAGTCTGAGCGAAAGCAGGGACGATAAAGAAGTCTTTGACAAATATGGAAAGGACAATGGCCAGATATCACCTGGAAATCAGCAATAAGAGCATTGAGATATTAGTATGCAGAAAAAGAGAGGGGGCTAGGACAAAAATTATCCAGGAAAATAAAAAGCTAGAAGAGGTGAAAAGAGTGTTGTCGCCTGGGGAGCCGAATTACCAACTATGGACGAAGTAAGACAGGAATTGTCAGGAGAATAGCGCAGGCGAAGAGGGATTTCTGCAAAAAGAATAATCGTGTTTCATTTCAGAATACGGGCATGGAAGTAGGGAAACAACTCAACAGATGCTACACTTGGAGAGTGTTTCTCTATGGAATCGAGGCTTGGACGTTGATGGCAGCAAAGAATTCAAGAATGGAATCTTAAGAAATGCGGTTTAACCGAAGAATGATGAAAAAAATGGATCGATCGAGAACGCAACGAGGGAGTTCTAAGACGAGTGGGTGAAGTGAGAAGAAGCCTCCTAAAAGCCTTGAGCAGAAGACGGGGACACTTAGCTGGCATGATAGCCAGAGGCTAACTATATGAGGCATGATAGCCAGATGAAAACAATCGTTTAAGGACAGGGGGAGTGGAAGAATGGTAAGGGACGACCACGAATAAGTTGCATAGGACAAAGGGTTATAAAGGATGTGAAAGAGAAGGAATACGTCGCTATGGATATAGGCTAGCCAATAGGAGAGAGGAATGGATGGTTGCGTCAAACCAATTGTTGACTAATGATGATGATATTTATTTTAAAAATTTTGCTAATTATAGTTTTATTCTTCTGTTTTTATTGCTATACCATTAGTGTGTATTACTTATGTAACTACAGTTCTTCGAGGTAAATTTTTGTCATGCAGTAATCTCTGCAATATTAGAGGTCTTGTATCAGATGATGGCTCATTGAGCCGAAACGCGTTGTACGCAGTAAAATTCTTGTGGAAAAGTGCTACTATCTTTTATTTATTTAAATATGTCTAACTTCCACCAATTGAAGCCTGAATCTGTTGAACTTAATTAGAAGGAGTGGTGCAAAAGTGGAAATCCTGTTCTAAATTATGTTATAACCGTCTTGTTTTCCAATGGAATTTTTCTAAATTCATGAAAAAAGCTCACAAAGACCACCCTTTGTAACCGATTTTGGTTTTATGTTAAATCTATCGTTTACTTCGTAAAAATAATCGTAAATTATAAATTGACACTTTGATTTGATTTTAAAAATGTGCTAGCTATGTGGAAACGTTCGTATTCTGGCTATAATACTATAGCAAAGTAAAATATTAGATCATCTACTTAGTATTCATTGAAAAATCAACGCAAAGGCTTTTAAAAAAATCGCAATTTTCAATAATATTTTCACTAGCAAAAGTCACAAATGTAGTTCTCATTTTCACAACTGGCGCGCTCTCTTACGGAAACAATCGCTTTTATCATAAATTGGATCTTCCCATTTACACTTGGGCTTGGGGCCAATAATATTCATCGGCTTCTGAAACTGGCGAAAAGGTAATGTAGCAGGCGGAAGACATTTAGTTGAGGGAATTGTGAAAACGTTTCCAAATTTACCCCAGCCTTGTGCTTCCACATGACCAGCATCGGCATATTGAACTATGAGGCTAAAACTGTGGTACATTTTCCAGCTAGTAGATTTTAGTACATGTTTTATGCTTAACAATAACTCATATAGCACTAAGAAATAGCTTGGTGGATTAGGTGATTAAATTGAACTTAAAAACTTACCTCAAAAGTTATACGAGTGAAGAGATACTTGGAACAAGTATTTCACAGACAATAACCATGAGTTGACTGCCATCGCTCCTACAGGCTTACTAAAGAAGCAGACCAAGAAGTTGATGCGGTCACCGTTAGTCTACAGTACCTCGCAAGCCCTAAAGGGTGTGCTTCCACATTTGCACCAGTCCCTCTACGATTATTTTCTGAATGCGATCCCACTATCAAGCAAAAAAGCCTCTGAGGTTACCTCAAGCTCCAATATTTATTTGTATTCTGTGGTTGTTAAAACATTATGGTGCAATAAATATTATAACTATATTTCCAACCTGTCGTATAAACGGCGGTGAAATTGACATTGGCAATCATTGTAAAAGGTTCCTAATGACCGAGAATCGAATCACGGACTTCTGGACATCCTGGCCACTGCGCACACCACTTCAATAAACAACCTCCTTGATTCCCATGGCAATGTTACCAGGCAATGTTGCCAGGTGGAGCGAAAGGGCGTTAAGTGTAGCGCCGTGAATACCCGTAATGGGAACAAAGGAAGCTGGAAAGCGGTTAGCTGAGTGAGGACGCAGGAAATGCGCGTGATTTGAGACCCGATAAGGGGGAACATTTCGCGTCATACTAAATGTGAGCAAAACCTCAGGTACAATAAAAATTCAGGCGTATTTTCCTCACTCCCGAATTCTTCCGTTACCCTGATATGGTCGCAATAACAATAATTTTTATTGCCCCATTAAATTTTTTACAACAACAGAGATGAAAATACAAATTGGAGCTTTATGTGACCCTTGACGCTATTGCGTATTCGTAGTATCAGCTCCGGAAAATAATCGAACGTTGATGGGCAAAATAAATCAAAGGAAGGGGTGGTGGCTGGGACATTTGAAGAGAGGGAATGGAATTTTGAAAGTAGCTTTGGAGGGATCGGTGGAAGGGGTGAGAAGAAGGAGAAGGCTGAAGTTTATCGACAACGTAAAAACTGGAAGATATGGAGACTACAAGGAGATGGCCGGAGACAGGAGGGAATGGAGACAGCATTGGCGCGGGGGACCTGCCGACGGGCAGAACACCAAAAGATGATGATAAGAGGGGAAGGGGGGTATACGAGTGGGTGTAGGAGGTGGTATAAAGAGCTGCCAAAAAATCAGGACACAAATCAGATTTGTCAAAATATTATTGTAACAGCGTTTGGTGGCTCATTATTTGATTACATTGTCCTCCTAGCTTTTAAAGTAAGAGCTGAGACCTTTCCATTAAATAAATTGGAAAACGTTATACAAAAATACAAACTTTATACTTAAATCTTATGAGCTATTTTTGCGAAACCGACACAATGGATTAAAAAAACAATTCTAAAATGATTTATCTAATGTTACCGTCAGCAATTCACCCGGTGAAGCATACTGATGATGTTCCAATCCCTAAAGCTCAATCTAGTAGCACCCTCGATAATTCTGGTGTCTTAGTGAACGAAGCTACACCGGAAGTGGAAGCAGGTCCTAGCCGCCGAGATGAAGATTACAGCCCTGATGTGGAAGAACCCCAGACTAGTCAAAAAGGACACCTCATCCCATAACACAAGAGGACCTAAGTGATCTAATACAAGATTTAGACTTACCAAAGTGTAAAGCACAACTTCTTGGCTCGTATTTTCAGCAGTGGACTCTTTTGGCCGATAGTGTGAATGTTTCTTATTACAGAGGCAGGCTGTCAACCCTCACTAAATTTTTTTCAACGGATGATAAAAATGATCTGCTTTCCTACACTGATATTGAAGGACTGATGAGGGAATTAGCGATTACGAATCATCCGAATCAATGGAGGCTATTCATCGACTCGTCGAAGACAAGTTTAAGGGTTGTTTTACCGAACAACGGACACGATTTACCTTCCGTTCCTGTTCGATATGCCACTGTTTTAAAAGAAACCTATATCCCAGATTTTGTGGCAGCTCTTTATACCACCTCATGTACCCCCTCCTAAACCCCCTACCATACTCCCTCCCCTCTTATATTTTATGTTATATTAATTCTTTACAAAATGAGGGGGGGGGGTAAACAGTGTATTTATCCATAAAAAAATTTTCATTAGCTACTATATCATATGAAATAATGAAAAATGGTTATTTCAATGTTTTATAAAGTTTTTTTTTTCAATTTTCACCCCTTAAAATTTTCAACCCCAGTCAAGTTTGTCTCTCTCGTGACCCTGATAGCCTTAAAACGTCAGTTTTTTCAATCAGAAGCAGATGGCATTAGTAAAAGTCCCTTGAAAAGCGATAAGTTTAGATAAGGGGTTGTTTTCCCTAATTTAGGGGTTCTCGTAAAAATGGAGGGTGATAGAAAAAAACAGAGGTAATTTTCGAACTCAGCGACCCAAAATTAGCCAGAAACAGCCTAAATTGTGGCCGGGCATTTTTTGAACTTTTTTTTGCAGAACAGTGTTATTGAATAAAAAACGTCGTCTTGAAGAACAGCTGCTACATAATGAATGCGCAATAGTAGTCTCGAAAGAAACAAAGGAAAAGAGCCGACACAATCTGGGTTCATAGCAACGGTCGCTCTCGGGCGTGGAGGAAGGAAGAGGTTGACCACGGTGAAGCGGTCGTCAGGTGCGGTTGCAGCGGAGGATGTTACGAAACGAGACGAGCCATTACGATCAAAAGTAAACGAAAACACCTTGGGCAGTGGTGAAGTAAGTAACGTCGCAGTGGGGCCACACACGCAGAGAGCATAGCGACAGGGTCGCAACCCAAATGGAAGAGGCGATAAATTCAAGAGCAGTGTCTTTTCTGACGAAGTTAGCCATATCTTACGGACTTGAACATACTACGGAAGATCCGATCATATAAATAAAATAAGGGAGATATACTGTAGAACAGACAGATTCACAATGACTTTTTTTCCACGATCAATAAGAGATTATAACGGCAGCGATAGAACTCATAAATAGATTGCATGACTTGTAGTGTAGCCTACTAACGTATGTAAAACTTCATGCATGTTTCTTAATTTTATTATTATTTCAAACAGCACATGGCAGTATAATTTATTAGTATGGGTGACTTTTTTGAGACCGTGTGGTGTGTATGTGGGAGACCAATTACATGCTGCATGCTGGTGACTGATCAGCCCCTGCCAAACACTCCAGAGGTAGCTCGCAGGGTATTATGTAGATGTATTTCCAAATCCCAAGTCAGAACAAGGTTTGCTATTCTTGGGCCTACAGCGTTGCGAAGTCAGAAGGTGACACATATGAGATCAAGGAGACGATATAGGCAATAAATGGTTGATAGCACTACAAGAACTGAATAATGAAAATTGTGCTACACGTGGCCCAGATGGGTTGGGGCCCTCACAGTGTTTTGAGTCCCACTCTCGCGATCTTGGGTCCGCGGGAAAGGGACGGATTAGGCTCGGAGTCGAGGGTGAACTCTCATTAGAGGGACTGACCATCGCATCGGTGGTCCCCTGGGAGAAACACCGACCGTTTTTTACACATTTTTGCCAAAATGGAAGACGAAAATCCATTCTTCAAAAGTAAGGCAGGCAACGTATGTAGTGTAATTGTTGAAAGGAATTGAAAGTTTTGTACAGCTCTAAGGAAATTACGACGTGCAGTGAACTTTCATTGTGCCTCTAGTGTAAGTGAACACAATTTTTGCCTTTAGTGTACCCCTGGCCGAACTGATTGCATATAGACAATGAAGTGACAAGTTAAGTGATTTGGAAGGGTGTGAGATTCGACAAAATTATTTATTTCTTCTATACTGGTTTAATCAACCTTATACATGTCAATCAACGGTATCTAACTGTTGCGAAGGGGATAAGTTTCATATTTGAAGTAGTTGTTCTTTAGGGATACAGCGAACGCGTATTTATTTATATTTTTTAGTACGCTCAAAAGATCTGTTTGATTTTTTTTACTTATTCTGGTCACTTCGTCGAGGGCTTTCGTCAGTGTTTACATTTCACGCATTTCGTTGCGCTGTTGTTTCTGTTACAGTACCAGTGATAGTGAGATTGGAAATTTGTTGATGTTGCAATGACTGGTTAAGCAATATTTTCAGCCTATTCATTTCATTGTCTACGTGATGGTAATGTGAAATAACATGCGAAAAATCCACAGAGGAAAAATCATTCGCCTTGACCGGTATCCGGGTTCGAATTTTTGGCGAATGATTTTTCCTCTGTGGATTTTTCGCACAATTTGTGCATTGAGGGTGACTCCGTAATAGTTATCACCGTGGCTAGTCCCGGTATACTTAAATATGAAATAACATGAATTGATTCAACATTGTAAGTGATGAGTGGGAAGTGAGATGTGAAAAATCCTTTCGAACTTCAACCAATGCAAATTCATTTAGTACGTGTAGAACAATTGGAAAACTGATTATCATGCTTTATAAGTGTTAAGTTATAGTGTTTTAAATGTATTGTTATTTAAATTATTTATTGTTTATTGTTATTAATTTTATTTAAATCAATCAAAATTAATGGTAACTAGGTGTAGCAATACCTTAGTAACACAACATCAATAAATATGTACAAAGTTGAGAGGTATGTCAAAATTTTTTGTGTATTCTATTCTGTTCTTACATGTGTATACTTTAAATTATATTACTGTATAAAAAACGCGATCGTAACATTTTTATGTAAAAATATTGTATATCGTTGTCATCTTTGTATTTTATATTGTTAATGTTTTCTCTTTCATAGCCCTGAGGATGATTTTAAATAAATCGAAACGTTGGCTATAACTTGTTTTACATTGACCTATTAAAAAAGGCCAAGAATCATAAAACGTATTAAAAAAGGTCAAGAATAGGAGAGGAAAAAAATAATACTAATAATTTAAATTTATTGCGAGCTAAGTTTTTCATTGAAACTGAATATTATGCTTGATCACCCGCCTTCAACTGTTGCGTAGCTGCGTCCAAATTGCGCCTCCCCGGATAGGGGAACTTCTCTATCGACACAGAGGATTATCCTCGATAAAATGGCGAATGTCCTCGAAATGGTGGGTGGCTCGAGGTCTGCCGCTCCTTCGCCTGTCTATCAGCGACTCGTTGCCTTCCCTGAAACACCTAACCCAGTGATAACCCGTACTCCGGGACAAATTCAGCAGCCCAGCTGCTTTGCCTCCCTCCACCATGCATATCATTTTAACCTAAAGCTATATAATTCGGGGTACCCAATTAGAGACTGTTGAATCCGTGAAATATCTAGGACTCAATAATGATCTATCGTGGAATAAACATATTCGAGAAATAACCGGTCAAGCTAATTGTAAAATGGGTTTTGTGAAAGAATATTAGGAAAGTGCGACGACAAAGTGAGATAAATTAGCTACTTTTCCCTCATTAGACCACATTTGGAATACGCTGCCAGTGTTTGGGACCCTCATGAAAAAGGCTTAATAACAGAGTTAGAACGCGTGCAAAGAAGAGCTGCCACGTATGTGAAAGGTCGTTACGATAGTCTTGTTAGTGTAACAGACCTCTTAGATAAACTCGGATGGGAATCTCTGTCGGACCGTAGATTGAAAAATAGACTAAACCTTTTAGATAAATTCAAGAACAGTGTCTTTTCTGACGAAGTTAACCATATCTTACGGACGCCAACATACTACGGAACATCAGATCATATAAATAAAATAAGAGAGATAGATTGTAGAACAGACAGATTTCGAATGTCATTTTTTCCACGATCGATAAGAGATTATAACTATTATTATTATTTTTTTTCTTGACCTTATATTAATATATTAAATGATGTTTCCTGGAGTTTAGGTCAATAAATAAAAAGTTAGCAGCCAACGTTTCGTTTTATTTTAAAAACATCTTCAGGGCTATGTTAGAAAAAAAATGTGAAACAATATAAAATGCAGAGAATTAGGCATTATACAATATATATACATAAAAAAGGAGCAATCGGGTTTTTTTTAATAAACAATATAATTTATAGAAATATATATATATAAACATATATATATGAACAGAATGGATTATACAAAAAATTTTGACATACCTCTAAACTTTGAATACATTTATTGATATTTGGTTTCTACGGTATTGCCACAACCTAGGTTACCATTAATTTTGATGTATTAAATAAAAATAAATTTTGCTGGGGTTATCGATGTCTATTTTTTTATTACAACAATTTTTGTTTTTGAAATATAAACCATTTCCTTAAAAAGTCTTTTTTTCAATATAATTTCATGATCCAAAATTTCGGCGTTCTCAAAATCAAAAATATGGCCATTGTTTATGCTATGGCTAGCAAGAGCACACAGAGTTAGGGCCCCCGCGCACTGGCAACTTTTTCAAAGCAACTATTTAGTTGCTTTGTGGAAGTTCAAATGAAACACACGAAATTGACTGCGGCCCCGCGCACGGGCGATTTTTTAGTTGCCGCAACTAAATAATTGCGTCCGGACCTATTCTGAGGGTGATTAAATTGTTGCCGGCAGGAATAGATCGCGTGGATGCTTACCCAACCCCGCGCACTGGCAACTTTTCAGTTGCTTGACGGCACTTGTTCGAAGGGCATATCTTAGGAAGTGTTTTGCAGGACATGTTTTGCAAAGGTCTCATAGTTTTTAAGTTTTGGGATTATTTACGGTAATTTTAATTACTGAACATGCTCTGCATTGTATTTGGAAGCCTTATATTTACAACTTCACTTACCTTCACAGCACATTACATGGTGGACCACGGATCTCTATTGTAGACTATATAATGCTGAGCCTTGGAATTTCTCGCATTCCATCTACGTTTCTGATCTTGGTTCATTTCTTTTTCTTCGTTCAAGTCGACACCTTCAATTATTTCAATCATTTCTGTTGTTCGAAATAGAATTTCTATTTATAAACACCACATTGGGTAGGTTGATTTGTCCTTCCGCTACGGTATATGCGTTACACCTTCACTCGACGCCACCATTTCTTTAATTTTTTCCTTCCGTTCTTTCTTCCTATTTCTCAATTTTACTGCACATGTTGCTCCGGCCTCATTACCTTTTGGGATTATTTGCGGTACTTTAATTTATTGAACAAGCCCTGGATTGTATTTGGAAGCCATAAATTCACAACCAACGGTCATATACCCTTACGGAAAGATTCGGCAATCCATGTTAAAATTCGAGTCTTAAGTTCGACTGAGGCGGCGCCAATCGTTCCTGCAGCGAATTTGGAGCTAATCTGCACAGGTGTGGGTTACTCCATAGAACCACTTTTTTTTCGTAATTTTTCGTTTAAAATTTAATGCTGAAATATAATCCTAACGTTCCTCTTTATTTTCTGGTAGAGGCTCTTTTCAGGTTCTTATAAATTTCACATTTTTTAAAACTAGTGAGCATTATAAAATGAAAGTTGTTTGAACGAAGCAAATTACAGTTAATAAAAGGCGGATATAATGTAAAATTCATTCAAATTTATCATGGATCTAATAGAGGGATCGCACTTACATGTCAAAGATAAGTAAGTGATTCTGAACAGAGGATTACCAAAAACAAGAAAACAATGTGTATCCCCAAAGATTCCACAGTATTGCAATCGTGATTGCAATCCAATGATTGCTGTACTGCAGACAGTGACGTAACTAGGAATATGCTTTGGGGGTGGGGGGAGGGATGAGATGGCATGGTGTGGGAAAATTTTTGAAAAATGACATGCCTCGATATACATTTTACATAATTTCGGCGCTAAAAAATTAAATTTAAGCAGATAAAGTTATTATATTTCAATACTAGGTAATTTTTTAAATATCTTTTTTTTCCCCTGATAGTTTGGGGGGGATCTATCCCCTCACCCCCCACATTTACGCCACTGACTGCAGCCTAATCCTTCCTAGCTCGCTTCATATTTTATTTTCTTGAGTTTCCTCCTCATGTGTTTTTCGATCCAACATAGTCTCTTTTCAATAGTTTAGTCTCCTTTCCATGTATAACTAGATGGACGTATCTCTTCCCTGATACCTGGTCCCATATTAAATAGCCACTCCACCATTTTTACAGCTTCTCTAGTGCCCAATTTGCGATTAAAGCTATTGAAGATCATTCCTGGTACCTATATAAACCAGATTTATTTAATTTGATTAAGATATCTATTATATTTAGGTGATCGAATTTGTGATCATTTTTAAGTATCTTGATAATGAATTGGAATTAAAGGCAACAAAATTTTAAATAAAACGAAAGTTCTATGAACTTCTACCAATTTTACATACAGTATAGTTTATCTAAATTACTCTAAAAATAGGATAGTCCACAAAGACAAATACTGTACCCAAAACCTTTTGTTCCTTTGCTTATTTTTTCGCTGTCTCAAAATGAGCGCAACAACACAACTTGCTTTCACGAGATCCATTGTAAACTGAGCTGAGGGGCAACTATTTAATCGCCAGTGAAAAAAATAATACTCTACCATTTCTTGATATGCTAACTATTAGAAATCATGATGGTTCGATTCATGTAGATTGGTGGAAGAAACCACACAAATCGGACAGATTTCTAAATTTCCAATCACATCACCCTCTTAAACATAAAGTAAATGCAGCGCTTGCACTAAAATTTAGAGCTCTGAATTTGAGCGATAATATATTTCACGAAAAAAACATTAAAATAATTGAGGGTATTCTAAAGAAAAACCATTTTCCAAAAAAACTTGTTCATTCTATACTTCACAAAAACAACACTAGATTTTCACGTACTCAAAATTCACTGAACAAAAATGATTCAGCAAATACAACATCCCCACACCGTGGAATCATCTATATTGGTAAATTATCTGAACAAATTACGAACGTATTCAAAAAAATAAATTATAAAATTGCACACAAGAATCATAACACTCTAAACCAGCTCCTATACACAAAAATAAAATCTGAAACCCCTAAAAATCTAAACAGTAATATAATATATAAAATTTCTTGCCTCGATTGTGACACTTGTTATATAGGACAAACATCGCAATATTTAAAAAATAGAATTTCACAACACAAATCAACAATAAAAGGTGGTATAACTCTGTGTGCTCTTGCTATCCACAGCATAAACAATGGCCATATTTTTTATTTTGAGAACGCCGAAATTTTGGATCATGAAATTATATTGAAAAAAAGACTTTTTAAGGAAATTGTTTATATTTCAAAAACAAAAACTGTTGTAATAAAAAAACAGACATCGATAACCTCAGCAAAATTTATTTTTATTTAATACATCAAAATTAATGGTAACCTAGGTTGTGGCAATACCGTAGAAACCAAATATCAATAAATGTATTCAAAGTTTAGAGGTATGTAAAAATTTTTTGTATAATCCATTCTGTTCATATATATATGTTTATATATATATTTCTATAAATTATATTGTTTATTAAAAAAAACCCGATTGCTCCTTTTTTATGTATATATATTGTATAATGCCTAATTCTCTGCATTTTATATTGTTTCACATTTTTTTTTCTAACATAGCCCTGAAGATGTTTTTAAAATAAAACGAAACGTTGGCTGCTAACTTTTTATTTATTGACCTAAACTCCAGGAAACGTCATTTTATATATTAGAGATTATAACGGCAGCGATAGAACTCGTAAATGGAATGCATGACTTGTAGTATAGCCTACTAACCTATGTAAAACTTAATGCATGTTTCTTAATTCAATTATTATTTCTAACAGCATATGGTAGTTTAGTTTGTTATTATACGGGACGTTTTTGGACGGTGTGGTGTGCATGTGGGAGTCCAAATGCATGCTGCATGCTGGTGATTGATCACCCCCTGCCAAACACCCTAGAGGTGGCTCGCAGGGTATTATGTAGATGTAGATGAACCTGTCCGCGTAAGGGTGGACTCAACCGCGTGCTCCTTTGCTCTTCTAAATATCAGAAGTTCAAGACTGGTTCTGAATTATCGATGAAGTTGTTTGTGTACCACATGTTTCCCTTTAGTTCGCTATTCCATTTTTCATGATTACCAGGTACTTAATTACCACTTGAAAACTATGTCAATATTCAACTTTCACATGCTAGTACTTAGTGATATGTAGAAGTGGTAAGAGCATTAGATTTCTGTGATGATGTTTCAGGTTTTTTCGCTCATGAAAATCGATGACTTCTTTTTATTGACAGTCATAATTATTATTCAGTACTTACTCATAGTTTATGAAGAGTTTTAATGTTTTTTTATAACAACGTATGAACAAAAGTGACCGGTGAAAATGAATATTTTGATGTGCCTTTTCATACGCTTTTATTTTGCCCGCTTTGCCATGGTTTACAGTTTTACGATTCACGTTTTCATCGTTATCACTTGAAAATTATTGTCTAATCATGCGTGAGGGTCCAACTGAATTTACGAGGTGACATAGTATGCGCATTGATTCATTACCTGGGCCCGGGTTCTAATCCCAAAGTGCACAATTTTTTTCAAGAAACATTTAATCGAGCGAGGACAAGTTCATATTACTAAAAAGAATAATAAGAATTGCGCCTTTTAACTTGCATATTGCAAAGAAGAATTAACATTGTTTTACAAAATGTATGCTATAAACTATGACTAAAGGCAACATAGGACTCCAATAGGAAAGAAATATGCTCAAAATAGCTCCTCGCTGTTGGTGCCTTGCAGATTACGTCTAGCGAATATTTATCTCGTTAATTTTCAGAGACGAGAAGATGAGGAAGTGGAGATGGGCTATAAGTGAATTTTATTACGAGTGCCAGAGTAGGTGCGAAGAAGGAACGGAAAGGAGCGTTAGAGGGAGATAGAGATAGTGGGTAAAAGGAAGGCACAATTCCTAAGGATATCGAATGCGCCAACATTATAGAGAGGAATACGAAATACGTTCGAGCCTCAGTTCGAGGCAGGCAAATTCACCGTCACGACCTCAGGGGCTGAAAAAGACCGTAGTTGAATTTCCCTCGTCTCATTCCATGGATTATATACCGTTAGAAAGGGAATTGTCCTGCGAAGCGATGGTGGCGGCACAAACTTTGTTGGGATACTTTTTCCTCCATAGTACCCTGTACAGTCATTTTTAAAGTTTTTAGGACAAAGTTTGTGGCGCCACTTTTGCTTCCCAGGGAATTTTAGTTTCCCTCACTTTTATTGTTTTCCTTGGTTACACACCGAAAATATTTCGTTTGCGGATGAAGATATATGCAGTCAATGGGAGATCATACTTCTAAATCGATCATTCTGTTTCGATTTATGTCGCAGTTAATGTATATTACGTATGCATTTATTCTGTACTTTCCCCGATTTTATTTGTTGATTTATATTTTACGTATTATAATACGTGTACAATGGAGTAAAAGGACGACTTTGAAGGTGAATTTTACTAGTTCGAGCCCCCACGCGGAAATTTTGCGTACTTTTTTTACTTGTTTACTTGTTTTAAGTTTCTTTATAGGTTACCAATCATTTTAAATTCGTTGAAACAACATCGTATACTATATTCTAATTGTGATGAGCCGCATAAAAGTTACGAATAGGGTAAGTGTGCGTTTATTCCTTTTCAATAAGGGCTGCATTCAAACTATAAGGGATTCGGTCAGCCGGCGGTTAAGAGCGTATAATAACCCGGCGTTGGCGTTATTAAACAGTTCAAAGACTGGTGCTAGGAGTCACACATTTCATGTTATTAGTATTCTATATTATATATTCTATAATATTTCGTGACGTTTACTTGCAACTCTTTTTCGATTAATATCGATCTTAATTATTTGCTAGAATTCATTTACTTCGCACTCAACTCGTTTTTTTGGCTGTGCTGTCAGATTTGAAAACTCATCGATATTCGTAAGTTTGCATCTTTGTACGTCATTACAAAGCATCTTAATTGAGCAATATATAATAGCCTTCATAATGAACATTCACAATAAGCTGTCAGTAGCTTTCATAATCATCATATATTACTTCGCGTTGAGTGTGTTCTCTGGTTCTCAATTAATGCAACGATCCAATTAATATCTCAAAACCGATTCGTCCAACTAATCGGTGGATTGAAAAAGAAAACTTGTCGATTTTAAACCCTGTTGTGAATGCAAAACTAGAAGGCCTAAAGATCTCACCACTCGGTTACACGATTAAATGTTTCTTGAAAAAAATTGTGCACTTTGGGATTAGAACCCGGGCCCAGGTAATGAATCAATGCGCATACTATGTCACCTCGTAAATTCAGTTGGACCCTCACGCATGATTAGACAATAATTTTCAAGTGATAACGATGAAAACGTGAATCGTAAAACTGTAAACCATGGCAAAGCGGGCAAAATAAAAGCGTATGAAAAGGCACATCAAAATATTCATTTTCACCGGTCACTTTTGTTCATACGTTGTTATAAAAAAACATTAAAACTCTTCATAAACTATGAGTAACCACACCACACCACACACCAGACGGTGAATTTGCCTGCCTCGAACTGAGGCTCGAACGTATTTCGTATTCCTCTCTATAATGTTGGCGCATTCGATATCCTTAGGAATTGTGCCTTCCTTTTACCCTCTATCTCTATCTCCCTCTAACGCTCCTTTCCGTTCCTTCTTCGCACCTACTCTGGCACTCGTAATAAAATTCACTTATAGCCCATCTCCACTTCCTCATCTTCTCGTCTCTGAAAATTAACGAGATAAATATTCGCTAGACGTAATCTGCAAGGCACCAACAGCGAGGAGCTATTTTGAGCATCAGGAATTACTATAAATACACTGGTCAACAAAAAAACTTTTTTTCTGTCCTAGAGATGTTGTTGGGTGATCCTTTGGGTGCTTTTCGTCCTGATTCCTAATCTGGGCTCAGATGTTTTATATCATGTCTAGTTTCTTTAGGACAACCGAATTCAATAAGGGTTCAAGGATATTTGAGCAAATAATTAGTAATTAAAAAAATGTGAAAAAATAGGTACCTGTATAAGATTATTTCGTGTATTTAGCACCTGGTAAGTCCCTATTCAGTGATCACCAGTAATCTGGTAACATGTTGCTGAAATTTCCTTGGTGCTATTTTTCCAAATGTAAAATATCTTGGTAACGCTCACTGTGTTCATCTCTAACAGCACTGAGGTTTGGTGGAAAAAGGCAAGGTGTGAGTCGAGAAAATAAATTTTTAAATTCATATTGCAGCCCATTTTGTGGTACGATTTAATTAGATAAGCCACCAGATCGTGATAATTTTCAGCCATGATATTTCCTAAAAAAATGTTCAGATACATTTCTGAATGCGTTCCACGCGCTTCTTTCGTTTACCTAAATTGCTATTGAAATTCCGAATCCTTCAGCACTTCCCTAATCTGTGGCCCAATACAAATTCTTTCTTTGATCTTGGCCTCACTTAATCGAAGGACTATTTGTTTCAAGTAAGTAAAACCAGCATCATGTTTGTCCATGGCTTTCACAAAATTTTAAAAAGTCCTTACTTAGTATACAGAGGTGGAAAAAGAATATTCTGTGGTTCAACCAAAAGCTGACAAAGGACATTTTTGGATCCATTAACGAGTTATTTACTTTCCGGACAATTTTTTTTCGATTAATAATTTTTTATGTCTCTAATATCCCACTAGCAGATGAAGCAGCAGCATTTCGTATAGCCAAGCTGTAAGCCTAGTAAAATTGCAATTACTTTTAAGTGGCCACAAATTTTCCATACATATTTTTGGTAGTGATTTTTTCTGAAAGTAAAACTGCATTTTTTCGTATTGTCCTTTCATTTCAGTTTCATGAGTTAACGGAATTAATGGGAGCCCATTGCGATTATGCAAGAGATTAGCCTTTAAAATAACCTATGAGGAATAAATCAACAAACGCTAATCATCTGTGCTGAATTCAAAATTAAGAGTATCCATAAGGGAGAGAATATCATTGCAAAAAGAAAATTGTTTTCTGGAGAAAAAATTAAATCAAATTTGTCATGGTGAGATTGGGGCATCAAAAGTTTTGTATTTGGATCCAGCAATCTTCAATCCTTTAATTTTTTTCCTCAGATTTCACCCTGCTTTTTTGATAAAATTTAAATCGTGCACTAGATCTTTTAAATCCTCTTGCGTTACAAAATGAGGTCCATCAGCTGTCCAAAATTTGGATCCTTCGTGTTTCCGAATCCTTTGTTATCACGTTCATCATTACTTTCTGAATTTTCGCTAAGATTAACATACTCCATTGGTTCACGAACTCATAAATTTTCGGAGTGAGGGAACAGTAGTATCGCTGATTCAAAGTTTTCTGGATATTTTACTGTGTGTTTTGACTTCGGCGTAATTCCTATAATTTATTCAACCAAAATAGCAGTTTGAAAAATGATTTACCAAATCATGGGGACGGCAAATTCCTTATGACGTTTTCCCTTATTCCAAAAATTAAAAAGCCCTACACTGGTGCCACACAACACATGGGGAGGCCATCCTTTATCTTGGCCACCCAACAGGCAGTCAAAATAAATCTTATAACACTATCTGAAAAAGGGAGTAATTTTCCGCCTTTGAGCCTTAAAAGTAATTTCACCGTTTACATAACAAAAGTCATCAGGATGGTTCACGCACTATCTAGGCCTGATTAAAGCTAAGGCACTTCTCAGCGATTGCATTGTAATAAGCTGTAATTTCCTGCGAGCAACAAAATTCTCCAACTATCTTCAGAGAAAACAAACATCCTCACGCACCGACAGCTGGTCACATGCTGATGTAAAGTGGCACTTGAGTCAGCATTGCTTTGAACAAAACAATAAGATAGTACAATTTTAAATATATTTTGACAGAATAGGAAGGCATGACATCATAGGACAACATGTTTTGGCAGGAAAGTTTTATTTTCACTTGCTCATGCTATCACGATATATAAATGAATTAAATTACTACTTTCGCAAAAGCAAAAACATATCTGTCCTTAAGAAACTAGATGTGAAAGAAAGAATCTAAGCACAGATTCGGGATGAGCGCGAAAAATACGTTAAAGATCACTCAACAGCGTCTCTAGTACAAAATCTATGTTAACCAGTGATACCTAAACAATTATCCATTTAAAAGGTTTTAGTGCGTCAATTGTGATTGAAAATTTCCTCAATGATATGGTCATGATTGCTACAAATTTAGTTAACGACATTTTATTTTTTCCAAGCCAAAAATCTTTTATTTTCTGCAATTTTATACCTCACTTTCCTTTCAATTCATTTAAAAACCAATTTTGTAAAATTAAAAAATTAAATTCTTTCGGCAATATTTAAGGGTCAAATGAAATATCTAAATTAATGCGGGCAAAAAAAATGATGGACGAAAAATATACTCCAATGAATTCTCACTTCACTTGGGACAATATCTCTCCTTTTATTAAATTCGAAATCTCAGCAGCACTTCGATGTATTACATGTCATCATCAACATCTCCGGTTGTACACCTAGGTCCTAATCGGTCACTTCTCAGGTCGAGGTCAGGTGGAGGTCTTCTCCGATTTTTCAATGCCTCGTTACCCTCCCTATTGCGTTTCTTCGAGTAGTACACGTTACTTCAATTTTTATTCATCCTTCGCTATGTTTCCGTCAGTGGCGCAGAGAGGGGGGAATTGGGGGATAAAACCTCCCCAGAGCTCAGAGAAATATTTAAGTTTAATCCATTTTACTTAATTGGATTAGGATTACTTATATAATAGTGTTAGGATTAATCAAATATCTCTCAGAAAGCCGTAAAACTCCCCTTTCTGAACCATTAAACTTAAAAATTTTCTGGAGGAGGGACCCCGCAAATCTCGCTTACCCTGGCGGGTATGCAATACCTCCATACGCCTTAGTATTAGTTGTGCCTAAAACTCCCCTTATCCTTAATTCTTGGCTGCGCCCCTGGTTTCCGCTACTGTTAAGCCTGCCTCCTACAAGCTGACTACTATTTTGCCTTCCGCCTGGTGACAAAGGCATCTAAACCAAGATAGGAACATATCCTTCTCGATCGAAAGAAAAACACGTTCTGGCAATGTGCACTAGGCCGGCCCTTATTTTTCAGAATTGAGAGAAGTTATGTTTTCCTAGTCTCAAAATGATCCAAATGAGGTTCATATTCACGTGTTAAAATTTGGTTACTTTAAAATAACGGCAACCCGTGCCCCAAGGGCCCTAAGTACTGAGGACCCTCAATTGAGATTTTGGGGCCAAAAAAGTGCTATTTCTATGTAAAAAGTAAAAGTAAATTCCTTTACTTTTACTTTTTACATTTATTGTTAGTAATTAATTTTGAAAGCTCCCTTTCTTCTACGTGACTGACTTAAAATCTTGAATTAGTTTCACCCCTCTCTCTGCACAATCATCTACCGCTTGAAGGCCCCGAATAATTTGAAAATCGTTCTTGTAATCAGGATGTTTATACCATTCTTGCGTGGGCACATCAAAGAATGCAGTTCATATTTCCAATGCATTAAATAGCTTTCTCGAATTATTAGTGACAACATGTGATAGAGATACCGTTTTCATGTCTTTACGTTTATAGAATGCCATCTTTGGTGGATCATATTTTCCCTCACGTGTCCTCATATGGCGTATCACATTTTCCTTTTCACACCCAGAAAAGGATCCGCCAAAGAATGACAGGCCTATGAACTCCTCATTCAGGTACCGCAAGTGGTTTGAAAACCTCTTTTGTACCCCTTTCGCTATGTCCAGGTTAACACTTTCGTAATTTTAGAATCTGAAAGTCACTGTTGGGAGCAGATGCAGCACAAGGAGCGGGGAATCACAACTTTTTCTTTTTTCTTGAGTATATTGAAATCTATTCCACTAATAACTGCATTTCGTGCTCCTATTTGACTGCATAAGAATTTTACTTCTTCATCCCACGCACATTTATCTGAGAGATTAACTGCGAGCGTCAAAAATTTAATGGCACCGCCCCTTGCAATATCAAACAAATCATCAAGTTTTGTTACGAAATATTCTCTTCTCTAAATCTCCACGGTAGTTCCCACTCTCTCTTTATGTCGTCGCACCTTCATCCATTCATTGTGTAATGTTTCTAACATTTCAGTCACCTTATTTTCTGTAATTACAGGAATTCTCATTTTGTTCCATGGATGAAACGCATTTCTTAGTGTTTTTCTCGCACTAAATCTGATACATTTCAAACCCATTAGATTATAGAGAAACACACAGCACTTCCCTCACTGTTAGTAACTTTGAGCAAAGTATTTCTTCACTTTCTTTTCCAACCACTTCCATGTGTGAATTTAGTCTTAATTTCATACTTTTTCTTGTTGGCCTATTCTTAAAATGAACGCCACGTGTGTTCATGATAAACTAGTTTTTTCACCACTTTTCTCCGTATATCGTTAAAAAACTTAGCACATTCTATCCTTTGCGCACTATACATAAGAACTAACTATCTCTCCACATTGATCTACAAATGTGAACTGACTGCCTCGTTTCTTCTTCATAGAATATTTCTATCAACTGTTATGGCCCTGGAAGCCCTGCTCATTTCCTTCATTTCTTTATAATTCACAAACACAATTGTATCAAATACTTATAAAATTTTGTACATAATGAGCAGTTTTGAACAAAGCATGCGGTAATTGTGCGCGGTCGTATGGTGGCAACAAACTAAGGTTTAAGGGGTCGGTGCACAGTACATAGGACGGCGTTGAAGGGTTAAGATTGACATTGTATGCTTTAAAAACATAAATCATGACACAAGAGGAACTTTTCAATTCTGTACCACTAGCATGCAAATATTGCCAGCAGGAGCAAAGTCTGTGCCGAGGGAGGGGAGGGGGTGGAGGGGAAGTCTCTAGTAAGTGGTGCGGGCCGTACCTCAGCTGCGCCGCGGTGCGGGGTAGCGCCCTTGGGGGTGGATTGCATTACGACGGACAATATCTCGTAAACGCTTAGAGATAGGTCAAAACAAACAAAAAATCGGCCCTAAAGAACTTTACGTTTACTTTTTACATAGAAATAGCACTTTTTTGGCCCCAAAATCTCAATTGAGGGTCCTCAGTA
The DNA here is from genome assembly GCF_921293095.1 of Ischnura elegans. NCBI lineage: Eukaryota > Metazoa > Arthropoda > Insecta > Odonata > Coenagrionidae > Ischnura > Ischnura elegans. Next base: position 133,099,655 of record NC_060250.1, read on the forward strand.
CTTAGGGCCCTTGGGGCACGGGTTGCCGTTATTTTAAAGTAACCAAATTTTAACACGTGAATATGAACCTCATTTGGATCATTTTGAGACTAGGAAAACATAACTTCTCTCAATTCTGAAAAATAAGGGCCGGCCTAATGTGCACGGTAGTCCTTCCGGAAAAGCTAAACCTTCTTCAAAATCAATTGCATTCAAATACGTGGCCCATCGAATCTTCTCGTCGGCTGTCTTGTTTACCTTAAAAGAAAGCTTGCTATTGCCCGTAGTGATGTTTGGCGTTTCGTTGAGATAAGCGAAGGAAAATTTAGGGTAGCGTTCCAATTGTGCGCATATGATGCCGTCGAATGCGCCTCAATTCTACGGTTTTCATCGCGAGTCATGCTCTGGGTTGCGGGAGACTCTGTAATCGGTCGCGTATTTGGACGACAAAGATAGGAAATGGTTTGCCTTGTTTGAATTTCCCTCACTGACCAAAGAATAACAACCCACTGGAAAGGAAACCTACTTTCCGCGGAGCGGGATAGTGACGGCACAAACTTTGCTGGGATACTTTTTCCCCCCGTAGTACTAAGTACCTCTCCCGTATATACCAGTGATGCCAATCTCAGCAGTGCTGAAGAGGCGTTAGCCTAAACAGCTCCGCGGATATATTGCCCTTATGTATTGTCATATAATCAGATATGTCGCTTAATTACCGTGGAATAAACACACGTTGATTTAATTTGACAAAAATAATTTTTGAAGGAAAGGTGTGAGGGAAGAATGAATTTGATATCCATGCATCACGCGACAAAGGCTTTAAAAAGGAAGAATCAAGTGAGTTTCTAAAGGATAATTGAGTGGACAGTTCCATACCAATCTTCGCATAGATGACTGACGATTTTGAAATACGTATTTAGGCCGCGTGATTTCTCTTGGAACTATTCATCTACACGTACATCCACATAATACCCTGCGAGCCACCTCTTGGGTGTTTGGCGGTGGGTGATCAATTACCAGCATGCAATGGATTCCCACATGCACACCACATTATAGGCAATAGGGCTGGATCAGAGAGGAAGGCGAGGTTTGGCCCTCGAATACCATACGAAGACGCTAGACCGGTCATTGCCGGGCAATTGGCGGAATTCGGAAGTATTTACATAATATGTGTTGGGAATGACACGTATTAAAATATGAGCGAAGGGAGGTCTGAAGTCCGGATGACTCATTTCCTTTCCAGGGCACTCTTCTTACATTTCCTTCGGCTGAGCAGCTCCGACTTTCTCTCTCTCTCTCTCTCTCTCTCTCTCTCTCTCTCTCTCTCTCTCTCTCTCTCTCTCTCTCTCTCTCTCTCTCTCTCTCTCTCTCTCTCTCTCTCTCTTCCACGAACGGCGTAACGGCTTTCCCGCTTCGCCATCGATGACGTCACTTCCCTCACACCTCGGATGCTGGTCGCGCGCAGGAAAAAACCCAGAGTCAACCGCGATCTCTCTCTCTCTCTCTCTCGCTACATCCATCTTCCCCCATTCATTTTCTGTTGCTAGCGCGTCGGTTGCTACGACGAAGACAACAGTGCCGTATCGCTGTTTAGAAGTTTCGGTGGCCTTACCGGCAGTCTCTTCAGTTCGAGACGGTAATCTCTGTCGGACCGTAGATTGAAAAATAGACTAAACCTGTTAGATAAATTCAAGAGCAGCGTCTTTTCTAACAAATTTGGCCATATCTTACGGACGCCAACATACTACGGACGATCAGATCATATAAATGAAATGAGAGAGGTAGACTGTAGAACAGACAGATTCAGAATGTAATTTTTTCCACGATCAATAAGAGGTTGTAACGGCAGCGATGGAACTCATAAATAGATTGCATGACTTGTAGTGTAGCCCACTAACATATGTAAAACTTAATACATGTTTCTTCATTTTATTGTTATTTCTAACATCATATGGTAGTATAATTTGTTAGCGTGCGTGACGTTTTTTGGACTGTGTGTTGTGCATGTGGGAGTTCCATTGCATGATGCATGCTGGTGATTGATCACGCCCTGCCAAACACCCTAGAGGTGGCTCGCAGGGTATTATGTAGATGTAGTAACCGAAAATGAAGAAATCCACTACTCAGTGATTCAATCCGCAGGTAAGCATGGTTAGGTGAGGATAGATCTCACCCCGAACTAAGTCACGGACCACTGAACATGACACATTCCGGGTAGGGCCTATCCGTGGGCCACATTACAATTTTTTTTATTTTTTTTTGATTGCCCGAAGGATTCATCCAGGAATTGGACTGTCTGATCACCATCCCAACGCCCTATACACAAGGATGATACGCTACTCGATTTTTAGTCTTGTCCCGAGGATCGATCGTGGTTCTCTGGTTTGGAGCGAAGGGGAATACATTAATCAGAGACTGCGTCGTTTCTGCACGGACAACGGAGCCTCCTTCGTGGACCTTAGGCTGGCAATCTGATCGTGTCGGACCCCTCTGAACCGTTCGGGAGTTCATTACACGTCCGAGTCGGCTAGCTGTGTAGCGAGAAGCATATTCGAGCACTGCAGGTCTTTTTTGGAGTAGAAAATAGAGCAGAGTGTAAATATAATAGAGGGTTGATAAATAAAGGGGTAAATTAAAAAGTTCTCATGGGCATCAGTTCTTCCAGAAATAGGAATAGAGTAGCAGAAAGAAATGTCAGCATTTCAGAATCAGCATTACCAATTTACAAAATAAACGTATTAACTTTAAGCAAAAGAAACGTCAGTTGAGTCATGAGTTCAAAGGCAGTCAAGGTTCAAGTCATTTAAATGGTAAAACAATTAAATCTGCAGTTCCGTTCAGTATATTATTATTATAGAGCCTACATTAGCTTAATCGACAAGAGCGAATCAGAAATAAACCCCAATCGCAATTATACTAGTTCCGAATCAATAATAATGGCAGTGGTTAATTGCTGTATTTTAAGAAATAAAATTGACTAATTCTATCGTTTAATTCAAATAGGAAGAGTAAGATCATTACAAGAACAGAAAGTTGGCTACCGGATGATGATTCAGACAGTGAGAACATTCCAAAATCATTCACCGTTTATCGGAAAGATTAATTAATTAATTTAATTAATTAATCTTTCCGATTAAGCTTCTATATTGGATTTTGAAACCCAAATAAACAGCATAGCATTCTAGTACCCTGAAAGAAAAATGACTGTAGGTGGAGATTTCAACGTACCTTCCATTGACTGTCAGACGTATAGCTTCATTCCTGACGGGAGGGATAGAGTGATTTGCGAGGATTTATTACACACTTTTACATCAAATTCATTGTTTCAAATAGCATCCGTACCAAACAGATGGGAAAGTGTACTAGATTTATTGGCGACAAATATACCTCATCAGGTAATAAACGTGAGCACCGTCGAAGGGATTAGTGACCATAGGATAGTAACTGCTGAGTTTTCTCTGAATAACGCTCGAAATAATAAAAAAAGAACGGAAAGTTTTCATTTTCAAAAGATCTGATCTTGATGGGTTTAAGATTCATCTGAAATGTGCTTTCCCCGAGTTTCAAGAATCAGTAATAAAGTTAATGTAGTGGGTACTTGGAAGGATTTTCTTTCACTCGTACCTTCGGGATAAATATCTAAATCCCAAGTAAAACAAAAAAGAAAAGAAAGAAAAAGCAGCGAACCGAGATGGTGGGAAAATTATTAAGGCGACTGAGAACGTGCCATACTAAAATGAAAAAAGTCAGCACGGATTTATCCGCTAATGAACGCGATAGAATGATTAAAAAATATAAGTTGTCTAAAGCCGCCACGAAGAAAGCGTTCAGGAATGCATTCACGAATTTTAAAAAAGGACTTAAAAACACTGGTAGAGCAGTTACGGGGAAACCAAAAGGCATTTTGGTCTTATGTTCGGGAAGCTCAAGGTAAAAGATGTACCGTATGTTTGCTGAGAAAAGAAAATGGAGATATGTTGACAAATAGTTCCGATAAAGCCAATTTATTAAATTCCTACTTCAAGAGCGTGTTCACCGAGCCTTCTAATAGCTCATCCCAGACAGTGGACTATCTCTGCTTACGAAAGATGCCGCCTATCAACATTAGTTAATAGAAAATATAGTGAAATATCTCAGATTTCAATATATTTTCGCCAAATATATCAGTCCAAATAAATCACCTGGTCCAGACAAAATTCCTTCTCGCCTATATAGAGAACCACCCTCTGAAATTGTCCCCTCCTTGTAGTTAATATTCAGTAAATCCATCATGCAACACGAAGTACCTAATGACTGAAAAAATGCTAATGTAACGCCAATATTCAAAAGTAGAGACAATGAACAGCCATCTAATTACATACCGATATCTCTAACGTTTATCTTATTAAAGTCCGTGAACACATCGAAGTAAGCTCAGTAATGAAACACCTAGACGCGCAATACTTGTTAATGAGAACTCAACATGGATTCAGGAAAAGTAGATCATACGAAACCCACATAGCGCTTTTCGCCCACGATATTTTGGTCTCCGGAGAAGACATCATTCCAGTAGACGCGATTTTTCTTGATTTCAAAAAGCATTTGACATAGTACCCCACGGAAAGTTAATAATGAAATTGAAATCATACGGCCTAGATGAAGATGTCTTTTCCTGGATAAGAGAGCTTTTGAGTGACCGCGTGCAAAGAGTCGTATTATACGGTGTAGTCTCCAACGAGGTTAGAGTCATTTCTGGTGTCCCTCAGGGTAGTGTCATAGGCCCACTCCTATTCCTTCTTTACGTAAACGACAGTGGTGAAGTATTACACTGTAATCTACGATTATTTGCAGACGACGCTGTAGTTTACAGGGAAATCCGTTCCACTAAAATTAGGGATGAACTAACGAACGACCTTGCTGCTATCCAAGCGTGATGCGGTACGTTGCAGTTAGAATTAAATTTGAAAAAATGCGTCATAATGGATTTCTGGTAAAAGAATATCTCCCTAAAACAGAGCTATATAATTCGGGGAACCCAATTAAAGGCAGCTGAATCCGTGAAATATCCAGGATTGGAAGTAAGGAAATAAAACTTTGTAAGGTTCACTGCTAGCCCAGGCTGCCCCTTTCCCCCTTGCCCCCACCCCCTCTCCCTATTTCAGTCCGTGTTTAACCCTCACCCCCGCTCTTTCAACCAGTCCTTTTCCTTTCCAATAGATGTCCTCACAGTCAATTGTGTACTTTGTGTATAAATGTATGATGCATGCAAGATTAGTCACCTGACGATGTAACCAAGTTACGGAACCCGGGTCGTGTCCACGGTCTTAGAATATGAGAAGGTCTGGACTACTCCGTTCAGGCATGGTCATTTAATGAAGCCGTTTCCCGTTGAGGCCGGTAGGGGCGCCACCTATCCTGAAGGGCAAGTTTCCTACGTATCTGTATACGATACTTCAGTAATTATGAACTAATTTATGGCAAAAATGAATATAAACACATCGACAGTGGTTACTAGTTAACAAGTTCATATGCACTTAACATCTTATAGCGAAAAATACCTAGAAATCGTTCTCATACGTGAGTATTAATCAAATGGAAGTCGTTGGATTTCAGCTTCGTCTGCTTCCATACCTTTGTAAAATCAGTTACAGCCATAACGAAAGATTGTCAGCAGTTAAAACCTTATGTAGTGAGGAAAGGTATTTTTAAGGAAATAATTATTTAAAGCTATCTTGTGGTAAACGTTAATATAAGTTGTCATAGAAGCTACGTACGCACCATTGCCTCTGAGCACATCGGTATGTTTCCACGGCCTTATAAGAATATAGATGTTATTCCTTGCTTTCAAACACTATTAACAAATATAATATCAGAAACGCAAACAGCTTCTTACCAAGGCCGAAGTGAAATACTTCTTATGAAGTGACGTATGTTAATGTTTTTAATCTCCTGAGTCTCGATCAAGTGACAATAATAATGGCAGGGCACAGCAAACCTAAAAAAATGATTCTATCCTAGGGACGTTTTGCGGGTATAGAATAGGCATATTTAATCGTTGAACAGGGTGAATAATTTCCGGAAGTACCATTATTACCGTTAAAGGCTATTTTATAACGATGCTTGCCTACTCACCAAAGGAATAATTTGAGATTTAAGGAAGTAAAATACCATATGAAAGATAAGAACGAAAGAGATTTTGCAAATAATTTCCGAATAAACTTCCACGAAAACAGTGCAATGGATATAATCAGAGGGATTTGCGAATGTCTGATCACTTTCAGGTGCTGGCAAATCTGAAATATTATCCCTCGCCCAAAAATAAGATGAGTAGTACGATAGAAACCACAGACTAATACTGCTAATACGCGGTAAATGTACTTTTCATGAGAGTTGCACGCACCATCGATAACAGCTGCATTAAAAGAAATCATCGAAAGAGGTATTAAGAATGAAAACGATTCACATTTTTCCAACTTATATAATGTACACACACATCAAATCTACATTTACAGAATGATTACACAATGCTATTGAAACTGAGATTATTTATGCAATCAATGCAAGGTAATGTCATGAAAAATAAATTTTAAGTACTCACAATTTAACATTTCTATTAATTCTTTCTATTACTAATTTCTATTTCTAATTACTAATCATTCTAAGAGATTCAATTTAGTAGGAGAGAGTGATGAATAGTTGATGAAAGCCGTCGCACATCTTGCATTTTCTCAGTGTTACTTCATTCCTCCACTGTGAATGACATTGACCACTGGAACAGCAGAACCTGTAATTTAAAATATGTATAAATTTTGGAGCTTAAGCACACCAAAAAAAGGAATCGTACAGCTATTTCATCGCTTCTCAGGGTCCTTGGGGACTCTAAAAAGCGAAATCCCCGAAGTCTTGTGGCTATAACCAGTGGTGCAACGCGGTACCACACACGTCCACGGCATTTTCCTTTTTTCAGTAAATCCGCGATACATATCCACGAAATATTAATGTAGAACAATAAGGAAATAATGCAGAAGACTAAAATTCGAAAATAAATGAAAACTAAATCTTAATTAATTACAAAAATGACTATTTCCACTCACCTGTAGTATGCGCTCAACAATACGGAAATTAACTTACCCGCTAATTCTTGCCCTCCAGAATACGTGGCGCCGCCCCGGCAAACGTGCGGCAGGTTGAGGAAACGACTTCAATAAAAGACCATGGGTTCCCAATGGAGTGGGATAGGAAGTGTCATGGGGCTGGTCGTGCCCATAATTAAATAACAGTGAACCTTACAAAGTTTTATTTCCTTACTTCCAATATGGAGAGGTTTCACAAAGTAAAGCCTGAAGTTATTAGTTATAAAATATCCAAGAGTTAGACTCAATAATGATCTATCGTGGAATAAACATATTTGGGAAATAGCCGGTCAATCTAACCGTAAAATGGGTTTTGTTAAAAGAATAAGGAAAGTGCGACGGCAAAGTGAGAGAAATTCGCTACCTCTCCCTCGTTAGACCCCATTTTTTGCTTAAAAATAGAGAACGTCTACAGGGAATAGCTGCCAGGTACGTGAAAAATCGTTATGATAGTCATGTTAGTGTAACTGATTTCTTAGATAAACTCGGATGGGAATCTCTTTCAGACGGTAAACTAAAAAATACACTAAACCTATTATATGAATTCAAAAGGAGTGTATTTTCCGTAGTTATAATTAGCCGTATCTTACGAACGCCAAAATACAACGAAATATCAGATATTATAATTAAAATAGAGAGATTGACTGAAGAACAGACAGAGTCAGAATGTCATTTTTTCCACGATCAATAAGAGATTATAACGGCAGCGTTAGAACTCACAAATAGATTAGATGACTTGTAGTGGAGCCTACTAACCTATGGAAAACTTAATGCAGGTTTCTGAATTTTCTTATTATTTCTAACAGCATTTTTTGTGTGTTATAGCTTTATTGGTAGAAAACCTCAATGAGTAGTTGGCAAGTTTTTCCTTTGACTGAATGCGGTAATATAATATGTTAGTATGCGCAACGTTTTTTGTACCGTGTGGTGTGCATGTCGGAATCCCATTGCATGCTGCATGCTGGAGATTGAATTCCCTAAGGTCTAAAATTTCCTAAGGTAAATCATAGAATAAAGAAAATTCATCGAAAAAAATCTGCGCATACGTACCTCGGTCAATCCTACGTAGATTTAATAAATAAAATACCTTTCTAACAAGCCATTGTAATGCTTCATTTTGTAAGTTAACTGATGTATTTTCTTAATTTATTATAATAAGTCAAAAATTATTAAAATCCGTACGGCCGCTTTTGATTTATAAATGGTGTAACTAAACTATTCATTGATTATTAGGTGGTACGAAGTTCACCGGGGCACCTAGTGAAATACTCGGAGAAAATACAGAATCATTTTGGCTACATGCAAGAGAGCTTCAGGGAAAATCTTCAAGGGTAAATTCATTATTTGATTAAGATATGAAACTTGCCACCCAAAATATTGACAACACCAGCACTTTAAATTCCCACTTCGAAAAGGTGGGCACTACAGATGTTACTGCATGTAATTAAGACATTCCATTCACTGAGGAACCGATGAAAAAAACTATTCAACGCGATGGCATAACTAAACCACTGCCATGGGGAACATGCATGAAATTTGTTCATCGTGCAAGTAAGTCTTATTGAATTGACAATTTTCTCACGAGTCCAAATATATAAGCCAAAACTCTCCTAGTACTAGACAAACGTCATTAAATGCTTATTAAAAGTGACAGAATATCGCTTGAAATCACGTTACCTGAAACGCCTTCTGACGTCATCGCACGGTACACCATTCACTTCGCTAAGAGAGTAGGAGGGCAGACTCTTGATTGCAATATATCGAAGTAAAAATCATCTACGAGCTTTGTAGTAGTCCCTAAAAGGACAAGTTTACTTAAGAGGGATTTAAGAAAGCACAATACGACAGTTTACTTTTGGTCGACTTCCATATGGCGGCTGATTTTCTGAAAAATAGTGATTGCTTCCAAATCTCACCAAAACAATTCCCTTCATTTGTTTCAATAACGCCTTGGCGACCCAACATATTCACAATCTGCTGTTTGACGATAAAACAGCAATTATTTTCGCCATATTTGAGTTTGAGCCCCTGCATAGACCGATTTTTTAATCCACTTCCTCAGTCTATCATCAGTGGATTCCGTGCCGTGACGTCACGCTCCGATGACGTCGTGTTTTCAAGCAGCCGATGAAGATTAATTTTCAAAGACTCATAACTCAGCTAAAAAAACATATTCATCCGCGAAATTTTCTGTGAGTACATTTGAGGCAGGGACCTTCTTATTCTAGTACTTTGAAAAAAGTGCATGTTCCCCATTGATAAAAAAAGTAAATCTTCGGGCCGGAAGGTAATATCCGCCCGTGTTAGCACCACAGGTCTCTCCGTTCTTTGAGATAATATTCAAAAAGGCTTGTCTGAAGGAAAGACACCAACAGACTGAAAACTTGGCACAGATATTCAAAGAGGGAAACGGACATGACCCAGGGAACTATCGACCAATTTCATTAACATGGGAATTGATTTTTTCCCCCTCCCGCACGATAGAGGACTTGTACATATACTAGGCGTACTTTCGTGAGAGCAATTCCTTTTTATGTGAAAGCGGCTGGTGTTCTAATGCCCACGTAATACGCCCATTCAGGCAGCCTGCGTGGTGGTATGTTGATGTATTAAAATGATGATGAAACACTTAATAATTATGCACGTATGACCGAAATAGATGTCACCAATATCTTCAAACTTATTAATCACGCTCACCCGTTATTTTGCTGCAATGTATTTCGGTTAGGCGAATGAGTCGGCCTTGGTGTTTTTCTTAATTTGCCAGGGGTGACATCATAAGATACTAATTTATTTCCACCAGGAGAGCTAATCGCAGTTCGTACATCTACTGAAAGGAACGCTGCTTTGAATCGTGTAATTTTCCATATGTTTTCGTGACAATTTACTATACATTTAAAAACTATGATTATCGAACGAATTTCAATTATTATTCTTCTCCGAGGGTTATCAAAATGATTTTAACATTGAGTGCATCTGGTTATTTAGTAGGGATGGCAAAAAAAACGAACCAGTGAAATTCCAATAGTTTCGTTCTGGGAGCGAAATGTAGAAACGAAAAGAAATGGATTTCAACCCGGGGAGCAACACTAAATTAAAACTCTGGGACGAAACGTAACACAGATAATGTTTCTCACCGAAGGGAGGGACCTCGTGCTTCACCTTCGAACGGTTTAGTTTCGAACCACACACCGAGTGCGAAGTATTTAGCCCAGTCAAAATAGACATTGACCCTCTCTCTTAATCCCCAAAAAGCTGAAAATTTGCATGAACTTTACGGATACCACTCTAATGAAATCCTGGAGAGCCCCCATTGATCCCGTGAGCGCAAAAATTTTATTCAAGTTCAAAGGTCACAAAAATGAGTTTTTTGCACTTTTTGGCCAAACGGTTATTTGTGCGATAAAAATTGCTCAGACCAAAATTGTAGATCAGAAAATTATCCACATAAATGTCACTGCACTTTTTTCTCTAAGATTTACCATTTTTGAGAAAAGGCCGTTCGATAGTTTGCTGGAGCTGTGTTCTCCGTAATTTGTATGACTATATTGTTGCGCTCTCCGAAAATTATTCGACAGCTGTACCTAACTTTCGAATGGCTTTCTCTCAGAAATGGTAAATCTTAGAGGAAAAAGTACCATTACAATTTTGTAGATAATTTCCAAGTTTATACCGACCCGACCCCATCAGTTAAGTGGGACTCATGGGTTTCTACATATTATTGGAAACGATAGTACCTTTTGTAAGGATGAAAGAGGAAGTGGTTGTTCTCTCGAAATGAAGAGATCAGTTACTTATATTACATAAGATATCATTCATATTCTAAATGAAGGCTATTGCACGCTCATGCGTAAAGTGGCCTGCAATTTAATTTAATTTATTTAGTCATTGATAAAGACATTGAAGGCTTAACTAACAGTTGCTATCTTCTCTCCAGGCGCGACATCAATCAAAGAAAACTTTTTTGCACTCATGGAACTGTCCAAATAAACCTCAGGAAAGATTAAATATCGATTACATGGGTCCATCGAATGGTAAACTATGTTTGATTGTAAAAGATGCTTATACAGTAAATGGTTGGAAGTTTTAAATATGTCATCTACCTCAGCTACCCAATGTATTGACCATCTCACGGAATTGTTGGCTATATTTGGAATTCTAGAAAAACATTCTATGTGACCGCCATTTACATCACATGAAATTCAACATTTTCTAAAAATGAGTGGCGTCCATTTTCTCCACTTTCCACCAATCGACGGACGACCAGAAATTTGGTGCATTCGTTGAAGCAAAAATCAAATAGCACTTAATGACAAAAGAAACATATCCACAGCATTAAGTAGACTATCGACTATCGGAACATTGTATACACTGCAACAGGGCGACCCCAGCTATTTTAATGTTCAAGAGGCCTTTAAGGTGCAGACTTTATCTTCTAAAACCTATATTATCACAAGTAACAGGACAAAAAACAAAATATATAAATTCTAAATGCTAAGGGGAGTAAATTACGAGTGTTAAGCCTTAAACACCAGGGTTAATTAGCGACTATTAAACACCAGGATTGGAGGAATAGCACATGGATCAGTGGCGGCTCGTGCTATAGGTTCACTGGTTCAGTGAACCCCCAAAATAAATTGCTGCTTTGACATTTACCTAAACGGAAACGGAATTGTAAGATTTATCTTGGAAATTTCATTAAATACGTTTCAAAATTTTTGAAAGAGGGCTGAAGCCGCGCGTGAGCTCTACTGCTGTGCTCAGCTGTGCTGAGTTCAGTAGGAAGAATGAACCTCCTGACTTAGGCGCGGGGTTGGCGGAGGGAGGGGGGCTTGCGGCGGAATAACATGGTCTCGGAGCTGCAAAGACAGTGCAGCGACAACCGACTTCTCCCGAGAGTAACCGAACGTGTCCGAACGGTTCACGAGTCTGCCAATCCCGTAAACTGCACAACAAGAGGTTTGTCATGTCCGCCGCTAGAGTTGTTTTCGCTCCGCGCGCATTAAAATCAGCTTCAAAAATCGCCACTCGAGGCGCTGACATGCAACGGTATTCAGAGTCCTCTGAATGGCTGTTCTCGACGCTACTCTTTCTCTATATTACTCTTCGTCAGAGTCCTCTATATTGGATTCTCAGCACCACTCCCTCACTTCATAAATAGAGGACTCTGGATACCGTTGCTCGTTAGCGTCGCAAGTGGCGATATTTGAAGCTGATTTTAATGCGCGCGGATAAGTGTGCACAGCGCTGTCAACAGCTGGCGCACGATATCGCTGCAACTCATTTGTTTACTACAATTTTTAAGTTACGTCTCTGTCAGTCAGTATTGGTCAGTATCACGAATAGTGTTTCACCGTACTGAATGTGTCATCGTGGATTGTAAATTATTTCAGTTGATTGTGAGCGACTGTATAGTGTGGGCTTAGTGCTTCGAAACGTGTCAAGGATGAACAGTGTTGCATCATTACTTAGTAGTAACTTTTGTGCCCTAACTCTTGAACAAAAATGTGCAATCAAAGCACTAGGCAGACCGACGCCGCCTTTGGACATTCGTCTACAGCAAAGTTCTCGAGGCAAAAACTACACTCGTATATTCAAGTCACATCTGTATGATAGAAATTCGTGGATTTGTGGATGTGAAGTAACCAATAGATTCTTTTGCTTCCCGTGTCTTCTATTTTATAAAGGAAAGGACACAACATGGACAACTACTGGAGTTTCAGACTTGAGTCATCTTACCCAGAAAATAAAAAAACATGAAACATCTTTGTATCATAAGAATGCCTGCTTGGATTTATCCATCTTAGGTCGTACTGAAATAAGGCAACAACTCAGTGAAGCTTTTAGGCTTAATGTTGAGAAAAATAACGACCAAGTCAGGAAAAATCGGTATGTCCTTTCAAAAATAATTGATTGTATTCGGTTTTGTGGAGAGTTTGAACTAGCTTTGCGTGGACATAATGAAAGAGATGACTCCAATAACCCCGGTATTTTCAAAGGATTAGTGAATTTCTCAGCTACATTAGATACTATTTTGAAATCACACCTGGAAGTTGCCAATGTTTTTAAAGGTACGTCCAAGGAAATTCAAAATGACCTGTTAGATTGTATGCTGCACGTCTGCAAACTACATATTCTTGAAGAAATTCGCTCAGCAGATTTTGTGTCTGTGATTGCTGATGAAACTACAGATGTGTCTGCTAAAGCTCAGATGGTTGTAGTGTTTCGCTCTGTTCTCAAAAGTGGGTTGCCTATCGAGAGATTTTGGACATTTCTAAACCCTAAACATCATGATGCTGAAACATTATTCGCCTGCATAAAACGTGTTCTTGTGGAAGTGCTAGGAGAGGCCAAAAACAAACTTATCTCACAAAGCTATGATGGTACAAATGTAATGAGTGGCCAATTCAATGGTGTTCAGACACGTGTCAAGGCGGAGTATCCAAATGCACACTTTGTACATTGCTACGCGCACCAGCTCAACTTGGTCATGGTTCAAGCAACAAGTCAAAACAAAGAAGTGAGGGTATTTTTTGCAAATCTTCAAGAGGTGTGTACCTTTTTTAGCCAGTCCTCACAGAGAGCTGACATTTTGGATGAAATAGTTGGAAAACGACTTCCTTCTGGCTCTTCAACAAGATGGAACTACAATTCAAGATCCGTATTAGTAGTTCACCAAAATATTCAAGAATTAATAGAATGCTTTGAAAAAATTGAAGAAACAAGCAAAATGACTTCTACTTTGAATAAAGCTCAAGGACTTAAACTGAAACTGCAGCAACCAGAGTTTAAATACTGGCTCGAATTCTTTTCAAAGGTTATGCCTCATGTAGATATTTTGTATAGCTCACTGCAAAAGAAAAATATAAACCCTGTTTGGGCAAAGGAAGCAATTTCCTCTTTCAAAAGAGAAATACAGAAAGTAAGGGAGAGTGTGGAAAGCCTGGCCACAGCAGATGAATCAGCAGAGCCTAGACCAAAGAGAAATAAGGTGGAAAACTGGCAAACATTGCGAAATGCAGCTGCCAAGGAAGTTTGTGACGCTATAGCAGCAGAGGCAGAACGCAGATTCGAATTCACTGGTCATCTAGTTGCAGCAAACTTGTTTGACAACGAAAATATGTCCGGCTATAGAAAAAGGTTTCCTGATGATATCCTAAACACGACAATAGAATCATTTGGTTTTCTTGACAAAAATAAACTAAGATGCGAGCTTCAGCTTATTTACAGCAGAGAAGATTTTAAAGAAGTTAAGAAGGCCACTCATTTGTTGTCATTCCTTCTTGAAAACAATTTAGAAGAATGTTTCAGTGAAACGGTGAAACTGCTAAAAGCACTGATCACAATACCAATGACAACGGCAGAAGCAGAACGTTGTTTTTCATGTCTGAAAAGAATTAAAACCTTCCTCAGAAGCACAATGGACGAAGACCGGCTTACAGCACTTACCATGATGTCAATTGAAAAAGAGATGGCCCGCAATATAGTGGACTTTAATGAGAAGGTGATTGACCATTTTGCCGCAAAAAAGGAGAGAAGAATGGACTTCATGTTTAAACATACAACAACTGCAGGAGTCGCTTAAAGGTTCTTATTAAAATTAGTGTGGTTTAAGTCTCATTTTAACAATGAATGTAACTTAACTGTGTAGAATATCTGTAGCTGTACGATTTTATTAGTTAAAATATACAATTGTAAAAAAATTGCCAAAGTATTAATTGCAACTTGATATTCTGATTACAGCAAGAATCTCAACTCTCGGCTCAGCTTTCGAGAGTGAGGATGGGAAAGTGTCATTTTGAGAATCGGTTCGAGTTTAAAAAATATCAAATTTCATGCAACTTCTTTATTTCATGATGTCCCTGCGAGGAAAAATCTGGGGGGGGGGGGGGGGGTGACGCCATTGAGCCTGCCTCATATAGCTATTTGTGAATTTGCAATTGCCTAAATCGTGTGTACATCAAATTAAATATGCTGGGGTTCTATTACCATTAAAAACTAAGCATAAAATATTTCAATATGCAAGCATTTGTAGGATGCTAGTGAATTCACAAAAACTTAAATAAAATAATATCATTCTTATTTTTCCTTTTCCATGGTACAACTTTTATAAAACGATAATCCATAGTAAACTAAATTAATTGCATAAAAATGTAATTGTAGATACTTATTTTCAAATAACTAAATATTTTTCAAAGCAACCAAATTGGGATCAAAATAGTTTTAAAATAGTTTTTTAAGCTCTACAAATATAAAATTTTCCTGGGATTCTCCCTCTATGGCTGGAAGGTAGACTACCCGCACCTCCCGGTTGAACCCCCGAAATAAAAGTTCACCAGCCGCCACTGACATGGATTGAAGGAATTGTTTTGAAACGAATTAGTGATGTAACCTGTTAGGTAAATATGCTCTCTAGGATGATTTGGAAAAGACAAATTCACCAGCTGAAAGCTCTACATACGTTTAGCGCACAAAAAGAAGGTGCCATACTTGTTTACCATCACTGAGGAAGTCGCGTATCCAGTTTACCACTGTTTCGTTTAACCCGCATGGCTGTAATTTGTATAAAAGTTTATTGTGAGGTACCGTGTCGAAAGCTTTCTTGAAAACTAGAAATAATGTATCTACTTTTTCTTCGATTCATCAGATTTGAGAACGTCGTGAAGAAAGAGCGCGAGTTGAGTTTCGCATGATCTACTTTTTCGGAATCCGTTCTGACAGCCACGGAGGAAATTACGACTGTCTAAGGAAGTCATAATATTGCTAACGACGATATGCTCGAGTATCTTGTCTATATTCGATGTAAATGAAATTCGACGATAGTTGCCTTGGTCATGTCTGCTTCCCATTTTGAATATTGGTGCAACGATGCAATTTTCCAGTCTAGAGGTAACTTTCCTTCAGATAGTGACTTCTTGAATAATATCTCTAAGTAAGTTGCGATCTTAGGAATTAACTCCTTGAGGACACGCGCGGGTGTTCCTTCCGGACCCGGATATTTACTATTCTTTATAGATCGAAGCTGTTTAGTTATCCCGTCACGTTGTATAATGATTTCTTCCATCGATTCCTCAGTACATGGGATGTCTAAATTGCATGCAGTATCGTCTGCAGTGTACACACTTCCGAAGTGGGAACTTAACGTGTTAACTTTGCCAATACCTTCGGTGACAAGTTTACGGTCTTTAGAAAATAACGAATCTGCGGTTGAAGATTTTCCCTGCAACTCTCTCGCATACGAAAAAGATTTCGGATTTTCTTCGAGTAATTCACCGAGTATTTTTTCTTGTAATTTCGCATTGCAGTTCGCATTGATTTCTTGCTTATTGAGCGTTTTGTAGCGTTAGTTTCTTTTGCTTCAAGTTCCTAAATTCCTTCTGATTTTTAAGAACTGTTTCCGTGTTACATAGGTACTTTTATCCTCTGTCTTAGCTACAAATTTAGTGTAGGAGTCATTAAGCATCTCGCAAAATTTAATGAAGTTGCATTTATTAATATTGACTTGTTTAATCAACTAATGGCTTACTGCTAAAAGGTCTAATATCTTATTTCCTCTCGTCAACTAGTTGGGCAAGTTTAAGTTTTACAATATATAACTTATAACTTCAGGCTTTACTTTGTGAAACCTCTCCTTATTGGAACTTTGTAAGGTTCACTGTTATTTAATTATCACTCCCACTCCCCTCTCTTTTCCATCCCCATCAATGATCTCCTACAGTGACAACCTTTAAATTTTCAAGTGCCTATACACTTGTGTGCCGTTAAAATTTCCAAGAACGAATACTACGCAGTGCTTTTACCAAAATTCCCCCAGTGACCCATGCCCTTCGGGGAAATCATTAACCCATACCAGCACCTTCCACAGCCGGACTCAACGACCTTCCATAGACTATTGTGATTTAGAAAACTCAATGTACACCGCTAATCCTCTCTTCTTCCCCAACACCGCCACCTTCTATAGCTCTCGTCTCCTCACCCACTTTACCCCCGCCCTCCCCTCGCTGGTCAGATCCTCACAGGAAAAACCCTCGTCCCAAATCAAGGCTGCCCCTTTCCCCCTTACCCCCCCCCCCCTCTCACTATTCCATTCCGTGTTTAACCCTCACCCCCGCCCTTTCAACCAGTCCTTTTCCTTTCCGATAGATGTCCTCACTGTCACTTGTGTACTTTGTGTATAAATGTATGATGCATACAAGATCAGTCAACTGACGATGTAACTAAGTTACGAAACCCGGGTCGTGCCCATAATTAAATAACAGTGAACCTTACAAAGTTTTATTTCCTTACTTCCAATTAAGTTTTACAGTTTAAGTATCCCAATTTTTAGATGGAAGATTAAAATCTCCCCAAATAACTATTATACGCTTACTGTCTCCCAGAGTAAATGCGAATATTTGATTTTATAGTTGGTATATAACATCAACTTCGGACTTCGGAGGTTGATCAAAAGAGCAAACATGAATACTCCTTTTGTTTCGTTGTTCAATTGTACACCATACGCTTTCTATTTTGTTGTCAATTATTTCATGGGCGGCGCCCTGTAAATATGATATATCTGCTATAAAAATTACGCAACCTGTTCTATTATGTCGATCGAATATTAAATTTTATCACCCGCGGGAAAAATTCCGCCGTCGCATATATCTTCTGTAAGCAATCCTTCTGTCCCCATGACCACGTCTGCGTTCTGAAAAATACGCTCGATTTCGGCGCGCTTGTTTTTATGCTGCGGCAATTAACTTTAAAAGGGTTAATGTCATATTTTGTAGTTTGCTATTCGGTTGGTTCTTGTCCAAGCTTTTTTGTACCAGTCGGGTTGATTTTACTGGAAGTGCTAATTATATTTGGTGTGTTTTCTTCCTCTTGAGCACGCGTTTTGGGAATATTCACGCTATTATCCTGCGTTCCCGCTCCTACGCTTACTTTGCTGCTAATGTTTTTGCAATGCGGATTTCCTCGGAGGCTAAGTTTAGTTATATGATTAAAAATCCTGCTAGATGACCTACCCACCAGTCTAAAACATAGCTTCAATGCTCAAAAATCCTACGGGCCACCCGTTCAAACGCCTCTTTGGAGTAATGCACCCCAGACGAATTGAGGGGAGCTCGGCACGATCTAAGCACCGGCCGAAGATCAACGAACTCTGCCCCAATGCTCACACAGAGTTCCCACAGCCTCTTGTTGATCCAGGCAACCCTGTACCAAACTCAAGGGCCGCAGTTTGTCCGTGGAACAATGCTGCAGATGGATAGTCGCATATTGACACCCCTACCCGAACCGAAATGGGTTGAAGGGCGTAAATATCTCGTAGAAGCTAGGAGAATATTCTGCTAAGTCCTAAAAATGAAAAAGGAAGACGGAAAGAGCACTACAGAAGTCATTGACTTCCGAACAAATACCTTAAGCCGTGTCCCAATTGGCCATTTGGCTATGCCAATTCCAGGATTTAGCCATGACGCCATCTTGGAAGGATGTCCCAACTCGTTAGCCAGCATAAGGGAGGGAATTTAGGCAGCTAACGCGGCCGCCAGATTTAGGCATTGAGGGGTGCATCCTTCGCCCCACTTTTCCCATGATTCAAAGCGTGCAAAGCGTCTTCAGGAGAAAGGGCACCATGGCTGTCAACAAGGGATAGTACTTGTTTGCAAGTAGTGTTGATATTTTGAGACTTGTTCGAATAATTATTAATTTTTATTTTGTTTATATTAATGAAATTGCGTTAATGGAAGTGTAAGAATTACGGAGAAATTAGTTAATGAAAAGGCGGCGTTAATTTTAATGCTATTTAATGTTTATATGCTTCTTATGTATGTATATGTTATTTTATAACTTTTTATACCGATCACATGTTATCTTTTGCTACCGTTTACTTTTTTAACGTGTTAAATAATGCTTATTGATGTTTATATTCTTCTAATATATACTTAATTATGTAACACTTTTTTGTACATTAAGTTAACACCCGTAACAATAATCAATTATTATTATATGTTATTGGACAAAGTCCCGAAATTGGAATCGGATAGGTAACAAAAATTAAAATCTATAGTAATTATAAGATAATACCGAAACCTGATTTATGTACGTAAACCATACTTTAAATAAACTTTGAAAATAATTCCCAAGTCAGACGGTAACCGTTTGAATAGACTAAATAGACCTGTTCTTAATAATACAACACTAGAAATTAAATTGCTAAAATATAAGGAATTCGATAAAGTACCTGGTTGAGAGACGATTGAAATATTACACGCCAATTAAAAGGAATATACGCTAACATTTCGCCACAAACTTAGCTAAAACTTCTTTAACAAAACCATACGGAACTAAAAATACGAATTTGAAAGTATACCCCTACTTTACTATTACAAAAAGGTTGTCTAATATACTAAAATTATGAATAAATACTCTTCTCCGACATCTAATACTCAGAATCACTTGACACATCACATTTTAACAATTTAGGGTGGGTTTTGTTCATCATTTGTTCAAATCATTCCGATTATCTCTTGTTTTGCATTGGCCTAGTGCCCAGTAGATGGCAGCACCTGCGTAAGGATGTCCCAATTCATGCTTCCTTGTGGTTGGCTGCCCAGAATCTGGCTGGCTAAATACATGATGCCTAATGGCTAACTAGTTGGGACGCGGCTTTAGCGACCAGAAGAAAAGCTATCTTCCACACGTAAAAAGAACGACTGAAAAAAATAGTAAATTTATTCGAACTTCTCACATTTTTCAATCTTCTCGGCATATATGCCCGTGAAACGCCTTATAGGACACCGTGAAAGACAGAGGACCACTGCAAGTTAAAGGCCACGGCTCATCGGGACGGAATATCACCACGGCTGGAGGAACGCGATGGATGAATTCGACCGGAGCTGTTGACAAGGGCCTCGCAATCCATCCAAATAAATACGTAAAAATCATCGCCAAAGTATATGACAGAGAAGCAAAAGTAATAAGATAGGAATACCATTTTCCCGGCCACAACATTAGCCGCGCATGGCAAACAGCTATCGCAACAAATTTCAACAGCTGATCCTAGCCCCCTCTCCCCCTATATGCAACAGTGAAAAAAATAAATAACATTAGTTGGTGGTCTCTATTTTGCTAGCCTCCTGTATTCGAAAATAATGCTTATCACTCGAGAGAGCTTCGGGTCGAATTGCCAAATAAATCATTCTGAAGTGAGAAGTTTAAAGCGACAGTATTGAGGAATACGCACAGTGAATGGAAGACACGAGGGGTGAGTCATGCCCTCTCACAGATTTCATTCCACGATTTCTTAGTTATCATTTCAAGTCCCGGCTTTTCCTCTAGAGTGGATTTTCGCGAGCTGACGGTGGAGTAACTTCAAACTCTCAGCGATTCCAATTGAGTCACTTCTACCGATTATACGTCGGGAAACATTAGTGTCACCCACACTTATGTTAGTGATGAGAAAACATGTCCCAAATATGTTAAACAGTAACTCTTCAAATGCTAGTTAAAAGCGACTGTTTCGTATTTTAACGATAATTGTTATCGTGTGAATACTCACCCAGGATGCGGCATTGGCTCCACTGATAGTACTCTGGAAGGCTCTATCTCTCTCGGCACCATCGAATTCCACCGCGTCACTCGGACACAAACAAATGCGGTCACTTATTGACAATCCACGAAACAATAACACGTACGAGTTGAGTTGTCACTGTGTGGACGTAAGAATGAACGCCAAAATGCTGCTTTGTACAAAATCACCCGACAAGAATGGAAGTCCTCCGTTCTGGTCCACCAAAATCCTAGATACGTATAGACACGCGCCTCGCTCACCCACAATCGAACTGTGACTCTGAAATCAGACGCTTATCCGGCCATTTTCAAAGAGATTTGTTGACTTCTTGTCGTCCACAATCCTCTGCTTGTCTCTTGATGGCAATTTATGTTTTAAGCGCGCAACTCACTGACTGCGTAGCACCAGTAATTATGATGTCTCTCGACAAGGAACCACTTCGAGCCACCTCTCGCCGCCAACTTCACTCCGAAGCCTAATTTTCCTCCCACACGTCTATATTACGCCACGTCCAAGGACAAGTCCACGAATTTCTGCGGTTTAAGCGTCATTCCCATCGCTCGCAACGATTCACTCAAAATTCTTTATCTCTCGCTTCAGACGGGACACATTGAACGCATCATGGGATTCAGAGCGAGTTAAAAATTCCATCCGTTTTACCGGCTGCGTTTACAGAACAAACTCCATTTTTAAAACGAATTGTTCCATTCTAAATCATACCAATCACAATATTTTCCCCTGGTCCGCGTTAGACGTGGCCTTAAGCCTGAAACACACGATAATTTTTTCACGTGCAAGACAAGTGATCTTCTCAGCTTTGCTTTTCAATGTCAGGGAAAATGATTACTCGTCATGTTTCAGCTCACTCAGTGGCGTCGGCCACAATATACGTGCGGTCTCGCTCGCTAACTGGTCGCTGCTGCATTTCACGTGCTCAATGATGGAAAACGCGACGGCAACAAATGATGAAAAATTGGAGCGACGACGATCCCTATCATTGAAGCCATCCCTGAAAATTAGGACATGCAAGAGCTGTAATCGTAGGTTTCCGCGGTGTCGAGGTTCCATTCAATGTTCATTCAACTCTTCCGGTGCTACCGCGTCGTCGGTTGTTGATTGATGGCAACAGTTTCGCTGGCTTTGTTGCCAGCAGCGACTTCAGGTCGAAGATGCCACTCCACAATTCACGTCCTCCTTATATCCTCATTAATCAACAACCGACGCAGTAGCGCCGGAGGAATGGAGACACTGTCATCCATGAGCTTGTACGTGATCGTGTGATACAGAGGCCTACCCTTAGTCACCATCACCCCTACCATCACTCACGCTTTGCAATAAACGTACAGTAATAATTATACTGTGAGTCATTATGGATAACTTCAACGGTTGGAATTACATTATTAGGTGGAAAGTAATAGGGTAGTTTCCTTCATCAAAGAAAACGAAAGGCATTGATTGCGATTCCTTACCCACCATTAGTGTATTCATAATATGCAAATTATTTGGTTTTACAAAACCCAGTTTAGACGAATGGCAATGGTCAATTTTATTCTTATTTGAAAAAGGTCAAATTGGTGCCCATGCGATGCCACTCCACGTGACGTCTCAGGGACCTAGTTTCTATACCAGTAGATAGGAGTTTTACATCGTCTGAGATTACCAATGCATGCATGAGGCACAGAGCTCAGGTAAAATGTCTTAATAATCACCTATTAAAACTGCCTATAGTCAGAAAGTTTCCTTCTTTTGATAAGGTATTAATAATCCTTCTTTAAGCCAAGCACTAGCAGCTATTAGGGTACTCTGCTACCTGCTAGCAGCCTGCACCGTATCAGCGCTGAAAGTCTCGCCCCAAGGTCACCTCACTCTGTAGCAGCGGGAACCAGAATGACGTCACACGGGGTTTTTCCAGTATTCCTACTTAGCCATCGCGTTTTTGCGCGCTTGAAATTTTTCACTTTTCGTTTAATCGTGAAAAATAGATATCGTCATTCAAAAATATAAGAGCGTGAAATGCGAACTCCAGGAGTAATAATATTGCGATTTAGGCAATAAAAAAATAATAAGAAACCACCCTATTATTAGGTAAGTTGTCAGCGAATTTCTAATACTATTCCGTATCTATCGAAATATTACCAATATTTGCCCAACTAACATTTCATTGATCCCATGGACTGGTGTACATTCTGCTTGAATGTATTTCATACTCTCTTGTAGGTATCTTTGATGAATCTTCTCCTATTTAAGCGGCCTTTTATAATGGATCAACTCCAATCTCTGGCGCCAACATTATTTTTAATGCCCGACTACATCCCCCTCGTTGCTTAGAGACCTACATACTTGCGTTAGTTAGTCTTTCCGTGATTTCTCCCTCTCATAGCTTCCCTTTCTTTCGTTGCGGCCCTCAAAGGACAAGGTAATGAATGACACTTTTTTTTATTCCCAGTAGATTGATTTATAAGTTGGTCTTCTTTGTTAGTTTGGAAAGATACCATATCAATTACAAATATGTACGTAAATAATTCAAGCAGTTATGATAATCAGAAGGATACAAGTAAATCGTATATTGCTCTTTGAAAGCACTTTGAAATTCGCGGCCGAATAAAATTCCCAACGCTGAATTCCCAAGCACGAAATTACGAGCTGCAATGGTGCAACCAACCGGAGCAAAATAAATAATTATTAATTCTTCGACAGAATGTTAAATTCCTTGAGGATGAATTAATATTAAAAATTAACGACTAATTACAAACGTTTTCGAGAAATTACGACCACTAACATTAAAAAGTCATATTCAACGGATCTACATATTTTTCTCGGCGAACTGAGAGCACAGACGTCCAAGGACATCTACATCTACATAATACCCTGCGAGCCACCTCTAGGGTGTTTGGCAGGGGGTGATCAATCACCAGCATGCAGCATGCATTTGGACTCCCACATGCACACCACACCGTCCAAAAAACGTCCCGTATAATAACAAACTATACTACTATATGCTGTTAGAAATAGAATATAGAATAGAAATTCAGAAACATGCATTAAGTTTTACATAGGTTAGTAGGCTACACTACAAGTCATGCAATCTATTTACGAGTTCTATTGCTGCCGTTATAATCTCTTATTGATCGTGGAAAAAATGGCATTCGGAATCTGTCTGTTCTGCAATCTATCTCTCTTATTTTATTTATATGATCTGATCTTCCGTAGTACGTTGGCGTCCGCAAGATATGGTTAACTTCGTCAGAAAAGACACTGCTCTTGAATTTATCTAAAAGGTGTAGTCTATTTTTCAATCTACGGTCCGGCAGAGATTCCCATCCGAGTTTATCTAAGAGGTCAGTTACACTAACAAGACTATCTTAACGACCTTTCACATACCTGGCAGCTCTTCTTTGCACGCGTTCTAACTCTGTTATTAAGCCTTTTTCATGAGGGTCCCAAACACTGGCAGCGTATTCCAGATGTGGCCTAACGAGGGAAAAGTAGCTAATTTCTCTCACTTTGTCGTCGCACTTTCCTAATATTCTTTTAACAAAACCCATTTTACGATTAGCTTGACCGGTTATTTCTCGAATATGTTTATTCCACGATAGATCATTATTGAGTCTAACCCCTAGATATTTCACGGATTCAACTGCCTTTAACTGCGTGCCGCGAATGATATAGTTACGTTGTAGGGAGTTATTCTTCTTCCAGAAATTCATTACGACGCATTTTTCCAAATTTAATTCTAACTGCCTTGGGACTTGACGAATGAAATCGTAATCAGTCAGTATTTCCCTTCGACCTGAAAACGCTGGCAGGATAGCCAGCGAAACGATGACAACACAATGTTCATAATGATTAAAAACTTTTAGGCTATGTCGCCGCGTCAATTCTTGGGTGGCCCCAACGTTTCCCGACCTTTCCCGCTTTCTCAAGGGATTCTGAAGAGTTGGAAATTTTATTTCCGTTATATAGGTATCTATGTCAGGTGGTGGGGGAGGGGAGCGGGAGGTTGGAGGAGTGGGTTGTTGATTGTTTTTTTTCTGATTACGGGTTGCCAAGTACGGCTAATTCTAATGCCGGTATCCCTGTTGAAATTGTTCTTTTCTTCTTTGGATATTTCAATGGCTTCTCGGACGAGTCTCTGTTTAAAATCTTTAACTTTGGCAAGGATTTTGGCTTCCTTGAGGTCGATGGTTTGGCCTAGCGCTGCGTGTTCGGCTGCCGCGGACTTTGCTGATTGCCCCAGTCGAATCGCTTTCTCGTGCTCCTCTACGCGTGTTTTGACTTATCTGCCTGTTTCGCCGATGTAGTTCTTGCCTCAGGTCTAGCTAGGAATTTGATAGACCCCTTCCACTTGTAGCGGAGTTCTATCCTTGACGGTGTTTAGGAGATGTTTTATCTGTGTGTAAGGCGAGAAGATTGTCCTTATCTGGAATTTTCGTAGGATATTTCCTATTGCGTCACACGTCCCCTTAATGTACGGCAGGAAGGCTTTCTTCTGGTTGCTGAGGTCATTTATGGATGAGTTCGCGGCTTCTGCGGTGTTATTTTTGATTTCGTTCTTTATGATGACTTTATTAAATGTGCGAGAGATAAATCTGTCGTCGAATCCATTTCCCCGCCTCTAGCTTCCGTCTCTCTTCGGCAAAGTTGTTCTGGTCACTTATCGTGTAGGAGCGGTGAATCAAGGTGTTGACCACTCCATTTATTTGGGCTGGGTGATGGTGAGATAAAGCGTGCAGGTACCGATTTGTTGCTGTTGGTTTTCGATACACTGTATGCCCCAATGCTCCATCTGTCTTCTTTTCCACGGGCACTTCCAAGAATGGAAGTTTTCCGTCTTCTTCCCCCTCCGTTGTAAACTTTATGTAGTCGTTGATCCCGTTCAAATAAGTATAAAATTCTTGAAGCTTTTCCTTGCCGTGCGTCCAAATTATAAATGTCGTTCAAAGAAACACGTCAATCGGAATGTTTTTTATTTACCTTTGTCCAGTTATTTTTCCATTCGATACCAAATTTATTGATGTTCCAAATTATATCAAATCGACCAATAAACTAGGCCGTGCAAACGTGTTTACTTTTTCATGTTTCTCGACCCCTGCCATTTCATTACTCTGTAGAAACCGACGAAATGTTTTCTTAATTTCTGGTTACAAATGCTCCACATTTCGTCTTCATCTACATATACATAATGTAACAAAAAGGAAGACAATGGCAGGTTCCACAATTTAATTATTTCTGCGACCGGTTTCAATACATAGTATCATCTTCAGGCACTTTTGGTATAACAGTTTCCACATATATAGTAGTCATGAGGCATGGAAGGGGGTGGAGGAGATAATAGGGGAATGGTTGACAGCGTCATGGATTGGGTGTTAGGGTGGGGAGGTTAAGGGGGATTGGTTAGCAGCGTCAAGTCAGGGGCCGGTAGGAATGGGAGGGGAGGTGGAATATGTAGGCGGGGGAGGAAGGGTAGAGTGGTCAGGGTTGTGAGGGAAACTTAGAGGGGGGGAGGGGGGGGAGGGGGGTATGGTTGAGAAAACACATTGAGAATGGGGGAATTCCAAGAATACAATTGTTCGTTCACTAACATTACTGACGGGGAATTTTGGCCTCGAAGAATTTCTAGCTGCTCCAAGGCGTCGAGTCTGGCGCCGTTGCTGACTTTGTGGAGAATTTGGATCAAAATTATCAATCAGATTTTTTAACTTTGCCTCAGGTTTTTCTCTCTTCTTCTGAGCAACATCACGTGCCCTATTGCGAACAGATTCGTCAATATACAGCCATTCGAGCCAAGTAAGAAATCTGGTTAACTCGGTGTAGAGTAGGAGTAAATAATGAGATATTGAATCTCTCTTCACATACCATTCGTGCATCTCTCTCTTAATCCAGGCTCGTTGTGCGGTCTTCACTGCAAACTCTCGGGCTGATGAAACCGAGGTGGTGTGGACATTCACGTAGTTCGGGACGACCCCAAGAGAGAGACAGCGGCTGTTGAAATAGATGTTGAGTGCGGCGGTCCGAGATTTGATGGTCAGCTTCCGGTAGATTTTTGCCTTCACCGCGTTGCTAGCGCGCTTGATAAATTCAATCGTATATTTAATTATTTAATAATTAAATCGCAGTAATAATTAAATTGTGGAACCTGCCATTGTCTTCCTTTTTGTTACATCATGAAGGAGTTCCATCATGTTTCGCCTGACACGATTGAATTTACATATACATAATTCCCAGCAAGCCGCCTAAAAGGCGTGTGGCAGAGGGTTGTTAAGACTTCAACCGTTTAAAAATAAAAATGAAGTGCTCTAAAGAAATTACGACTAGCATTTATTTAAGTCCTTATGGTTCGAGTGAAAAACGAATTCCCATATCTATCCGCTCGGTAAAAAATCTCTCTTGATTTATCGCTTATGTCGCACCTGGAAATATAGTGAGGCTCTAATATTATGTTCTCCGAGTCGCTCTTCAAGATATCGATTCTCGATCGATTCAAGCAATCTAATCCTAGCGCGCAGCCTCCGTGTCTCCAGCGGCTCCCAGCCTAATTCGCTTAACATCTGCGTAACGCTGTCTGTACCTACGCTCGTTGTAGTTTTTGACGAAACGCGCAGCCTTCCTTTGTATTTTATTCAGTTCGCGGATTAAGTCTTTCTGCACCGGATCCCACACACTCGCTGCACATTCAAGGTGCGGTCGGACGAGTGCGAAATAGAACCTTTCTTTTACTTTCTCATCCGAAAAAATCTTCCCACAATAATATTGACAAATCCTAATTCCGTAGTGCTGTGCCGCAAATATTCCTTATATATGTTCCCCACAAGAGGTTCGATATTATCGTTACTCCCAGGTATTTCACGTCGTCTGTTGCCTATATGTTAATGCCATCCATATTATAAACATGGTTGTAGTTGCACAAATCCCGCAAGAAATGTACCGACATGCATTTGCTCAGATTAAGTTCGAGTCCCCACTCTTGGATCCACAACTGAGCATTGTTTAAATGCGGTGTTTGAATTTCATAGTGAGAGTGATCACTAATGTCGCGATAGATTACAGCGTCGTCAGCAAATAAACGTATTTTACTGCTAATTCGGGAGCAGAAATCTCTTATCTCCTGAAATCTCTTGGAAAGTCTTGAATAATATCAGTGTTTACCCCAAGCGCATTGGTAGATATCTTTAATAGCAGTATATTAGGGCAAGGTGAGGCGCGCCACAAGATATAAAAGTTGAAATGTATGACTTTTAATAAGTGCATTTTTCGCGCTTCGCAGAGACCGCAATAGACTAGGGGTGCCTTCATAGCTCGGCGTTGCGTACTTGGGGGCGGAGCTAACTCATCGCAGCAAGTTGGAGCCCTTCACAGGTCTGCGTTGCGAAAACAAATGAAAGGCAAAAAGCGTCGGCTCCTAAAAATCGGCCTGTGAACATATCATCTTATGATTTCGAACCAAACGCACAATGCATATGTTGTTTTCTGCATGTTTACCCAATTTCATTTCTTAAAATGTTCTTCTTAACTATAAATAGCATTTGAAGTTAATATGGCGACCATAAAGTCGATAATAATGCATGTAGTGATGGCCCTTGCCTATGCATTATTATGACCTTTAAATTTTATTTCCTAACTCGGAATATTCGAAAAATAGCTAATTACATACACTCAATGAACATGAGTAATGTGGAATGTTATCAGGAATATTTATTAATGATATCTATCATAGGCGGATCCAGGGGGGGGGGGCACGGGGGCACGTGCCCCCCCCCAGACCCTTAAAAATATGCTAGATTTTTAATACGGTCCCATTATCATTTCGTTCGTTTTGTATGACGAGGTATCCTTGTGCCCCCCCCTGAACAAAATCCTGGATATGGTCTTGCTTGTGCCCCTCCCAGAGAGAAATCCTGGATCCGCCCCTGATATCTATTGTTCAAACAGATTGTCCTAGTCATGTTATCTAAATAGCTCTGAGTAGATCATTAGGGCACAATTATTGGATATAAAATGGAATTTTAACGACCTTATTTCTGCATGTTTACCCAATTTCATTTCTTAAAATGTTCTTCTTAACTATAAATAGCATTTGAAGTTAATATGGCGACCATAAAGTCGATAATAATGCATGTAGTGATGGCCCTTGCCTATGCATTATTATGACCTTTAAATTTTATTTCCTAACTCGGAATATTCGAAAAATAGCTAATTACATACACTCAATGAACATGAGTAACGTGGAATGTTATCAGGAATATTTATTAATGATATCTATTGTTCAAACAGATTGTCCTAGTCATGTTATCTAAATAGCTCTAACTGAGTAGATCATGAGGGCACAATTATTGGATATAAAATGGAATTTTAACTACCTTAGCTACCAAAAAGCACCTCTCACGCTGTATTTAGCTTTTGATACCATTTACGGGTATGAGTTACGCTAATCTATGCTCCTCAGTGATTGTAATCTAATTTAGGGTTAACATTTGTCTTATGTTTAGGAAAGATGCGAAATATCTAAGCTGAACATTTCAAAATAATAGTAAATAATGAAATAAATAGCATTTGCCACTCCCATTAGAGCTAATCTTGCATATTTGTATACCCATAAACAAACACTAATTCGAAATCGTGGGCGTACTGCCGCCTTGACGCAGAGAAAATCCGACAGGTTCAGTTTTTCTGCGACGACGCAGCGAGCTGGAAACGTGACGTCATCAATTCTCAAAGACGGGCTCTGATTGGCTCGCTAGCCGCGGCGTCAACGCAACGCCGAACTGTGAAGGCCCCCCTAAATGTACTTTGGGGTAGCGTTTTCCGGCCTGTAGACGTCGGGATCCAGTCACCGCAGGGCAAGATAGGCAATTTTAACTTCTGAGTAATCCAGGAAGCCATGGAGATAAAGAAAATGAAACAGGATTTCAATAGAGGCACCGAATTAACGAATAGCAACGCATGGAATCCAATACTCCCCACTCCAACTGCCTATACTTATATACAACTTGAAATTTTATTTACTTTATTTGAAACAAAAAGGTGCGCGTGAAGGTTTTCCACTGAAAACGATAAAAAAGAAGCAAAGAATCCAATAAAATAAAAAATCAAACAGTGACAAAACGAGAATATATAGCGATTCGGAGGGCGCGTGCTCAGTATTTATCAAGCTATCTGGATTTAATGAGATTGCGCCGAAGAAAATTTGATATTAGTACAGAAAAAAGGCCAACATGAGTCGGGAGAGAATTCATCAGGGCAGTGGAAACGATACCCTAGGGCGGGCTCGCGGGGATACACTCCTGGGGCAGGGACTGTAAGCGCTAGCTTTTCTCCTCTGCACCCAGAAGGGGAAGGACGGGAAGGAACTAGGAAGGAGGCGCCGCCGCGATGAGAGCCCGACGACGCCTCCGGGGAGGGGATAGGGAAGGAAGGGAAGGGACGAGGAATCCCGCACCGTCACAAAGGCGGGCGGGCCCTACTAACAGCGAAACCAAGCGAAACGCAATTAATATACTACCAATCCTAGTGGATTTTCCTATGAGGAAGAAAAATCTATCAATCGAATCGGTAGATAATTCATCAGGGCAGAAAGGCTGTGGAAAATAGGAATGATTCAAAGAAGAGAACGTTTAACTGTAGATTAATAGTACTTATGGGTGATGACATGTCGGATTTGGAGGTGAGGTACTCTATATGTTGATGAAGGAAAAAATATCGGGAATGTCAACGAAGGAATCGGAGAGCGTTTCGATCGATTTACATACCTGATTGAAGTCGCATCACTGTTTAGGGTGGAAAAATTTGTGGGGGCAGACACATTAGGAAGCAATAATTGATTATAGGAAGAACGATGTATGCAAATTGTGACTGTAAAATTGTACCAATGGTGTCAGTGAACCTCAGAGATAAAATGCGTCCGCAGGAGAGCTGTCTGTATTTGCAGTGACTCACACATTTAATAATCATTTATCTCCTCATTGATGTGATTAATACCTATTGTATGTGTTAGAAGTAGTAATCTCGTTCTTGTTTCATTTGTTAAGCTAAATTTCCTTTTTTTAAGGTTGTGTTATTTATTTCTTGGTATGTTCAATGCTCGTTTTTCTGTTAGAAAAAGAAATTATTCTTTTCCAGTTTTACGATGTTAATTCCAGTTTACTATGTTAATTGTACTGCTCACCACTTTAACAATTTCAATGTTCCAAAGGAGTTCAAACTCCTAGAGCAATAAATTAGTTAATTACAATTAATTATATTATGCATCCTTAGTTTTCAAGGGGTTTCCTCGAGATAAGCTTTAGCCGCAGGAAGTGATTACAGGAAGAACGATGGATGTAAATTGTGGTTGGAGTGCTTTTTACTGTCGATATCAGTGAACCGAAGAGATAAAACGCGTCCGCAGGAGAGCAGTCTGCAGTTGTAGTGACTCACACATCCTCATGTCTCTAGGAGTTTCCTCAAGATACATTTAGTCGCAGGAAACTCATTCTACGAGCACAACTTCTCCAGTCGGCTTCTAAATGCGATGCCACTCGTTATAATAGCGGCCACTTGCGTCGCCTACGGCTAATGCGATTCGAATTTCAGGGAAAATAAACTTAAGGGTCTTAACATAATGTTTATGATGTTATCAATCATGTTCCTCACTTTTCAGTTTATTCTATAAATGGGTTATAAATATTACGGAGTAACTATCGATAATAAATCCTTCGAGCTAAATTCCTCTTTCACCTCGTTGTGGACATTTTTGAAAGCGGTCACAAAGAGTGTGAGCCCTGGACGAGACCGGAACTCTGTTGTAATCGTGCATTTGGCCCTCGTTCGTGAATCACGAATTCGGCCAATTTCTAAAACTAAATACTACTACGAAAGAAGCCTCTATGGACGTTTTGCACGTGACGTGTATTTTGGGACACGAACCGTTTACGAAAACAGGAAAAGGATATGCGCGTTGCAGCTATGCGACAACAGAGTCCCATCCAGCACTTATTTAAGCAATAAAACCGCCTAATATAAGCTCCATTTTCAAAGCTTCGCTCTTCTCTCTTTTGGCCATCCCCTTCTCAGCAGCTGATGCAAGCTTACTACTCAACTAGTCATTTGAACACTAACAGTCGCTAGTGGTGCACATGTTTGGTGGGATTTATCTCGTGTTCTACGATCAAAGCGAACCTTTAATAAGTTATATATTTCTAGTTCTGATATTTCACTCACACTCCCTTTCATTTCGGTAAGGACCTCTTATCGGCTGAGAAAAAATGCCATACTGTACAAAATTAAAGATTACCCCCGATTCAGTCATCTACGTTTGGCTGAGATACTGGAGTGCCGAAATCGGTGGTAGTTCGGTTGTTGCAGCAACAGGATAAACTGGTAGAATGATGGAGCAGCAATAGAAAGCATGAACCACCTCTTACACTCAAACGTCATGGTAAGAATCCAGGTAACGAGGACGCTATAAATCAATGGTTTTCCATTTTGAGCAAACGAGAGGATTGCGTAAGCGGTCCAATGTTAAAGAAGAAGTCGAAGGAACTAGCTTTGAAACTTATTCATGGTCCAATTAAAGCAACGGATGGTTTGCTGTCTCGATGTAAGAGCAGAAACGAAATAAAATTCAAGAGAGCTATCGAAGAAAAAATAGTGCTGATTTTGTGAGAACGGATGAGTGGAAATTGAATAAACTGTGCAGGTTACAACAGAATTTTTCCGCTGATGACAATTAGAACGCCAATAGGGAACTTGCATACATTTCAGAAACAGTTGTGAGCTCCAAAATCATGTAGAAATACATGTTTGCGTTTCACAGTGAAAAGGTTTTATTACTTTTTGATGTCGTTAGCGATATTTTATTCATTAAAGTTCAAGAGAATTTTCAAATACGAGTGGGACTCGAAAACGCCCGATGATTGGCTAGCGGCAAATTGACGTCATAGTTCAGTACGAGGAAGCGAAGGAAGCAGCATTGGCATTTGGACACAAGCGACGGCTTGGTTGTGAGGCATTTCTTAGTTCCAGTACAGTGAGTCCTCGTTTAACGTTCCTGAAAAATGTGACGAAAAACGAAATGACGTTAATCGAAACACATATCCCATAAGAAACAATGTTAAAAGTGAATATCGGCTTCTATACGCGAAAAAAATTTAGCGTATCATACCCAGTGAGAAATGGATCATCGAATCTACGTCGAATCTTCGTCGATTCGACGACTATAGATCGATATGTGGTCGACGTCGATTTTATTTGTTCAATCGACGTTTTTTCGACGTGTTATTCTCATTGGCCAGCGGGGTCAGCGTGTTGATTGGCTGAGGGGAGAACTTGGTGATGTAGTTTTAATGTCTTAAAAATAACGGTGAGACGCTATTACAACATATGTGTCTTAAATAAGAAATATAAAATTAAATAATTATTTTATTTATCCATAAACATTAGTTTTAATCTCCGAGAACAATCTTTGATTCCTTTTAATTCTGTAACATGACCGTTGAAGTTCGATTGCGTGTATCAGTTGAGCTTGGTTGAGCTGTTAGTCGTCATGCTGTTAGTTCTTCGCAGTAAACTCGGAACAGAGACATTCGGCGCCGTATAGAAAATTTATTGTCGCATTTATTTTGCGCGACAAACTTTGCTAGCTCTAAATCCTGTTATTGGTATTTAAAATCCTTCTGAAACTTAATGAGCTTTTGGATTCGTATTAATCATCGAAAAAGGCATTCCGTCGCTTAGTAAAGACAAGCTTCACTACGTCTTCCATACTTCGGAATCGGTCTGCTTTTGGACCGCTGTATGACAGGTAGGATTAGCTTCCCCTATTTAATGTGTTCAAGATTTCCATTTTCACATATTTGCCACATACGCCGGACCTTCTATTTGCGTCCAAGTTCTTACTTCTTTCCTGCGTGGTATGTGATATGCACAGGCTTGGCTTTGTGACTACGTTTACCTGATTTCGATACCTTTATACTCGCGTCATAGATGTCAACACCTCACATTTTTTCTCAAGGATTTCTGATTATTATTGAAAATGAATACGAAGGACTTAAAGATTACAAATCACCATTATAAATTTATTTCAGCCTTCATTTGTTTAGAATTTACGTGCTCGATTGAAATACGTCGTTGGCGCAGCAATAATGCTCTTTATTAGCCGAAAAGATGTATATTTCCGCAATTATTAGTAGGAATCGCAGGTAAAAAGACTATATCTCGTCGACGTCGAAAACTCGTCGATGGTGTCGACGTCGAAAACACGTCGATGGCGTCGACGTCGAAAACACGTCGATGGCTTCGACGTCGAAAACACGTCGATGGCTTCGACGTCGAAAACACGTCGATTTTCGGACCATATACACATCGATCGATGTGTTACCATCGACGTTTTATCGATGAGTACTTCGACGTCGAATCGACGTAGATTCGATGATCCATTTCTCACTGGGATATGTTCATAACAAAGTGAGACTTGCGTATAACATTGGCGAAAGCGTATATTCATGTGAAATGTGTATTCTTTTGGCAGTCCGGTAGAGAGTCTTACGGTGAACTTATTTCCACCTCGAAGCTGTCGATGATACTTTCAACTTAAAAATACCTTGCCTGGAGGGCGACAGGAAGCTCTGAGGAAGCCAGACTATTAATGTTTCAATTTAGTAGCGATAATATAGACGAACTTCCAACACAATCTACCATCTTGTAACTCAAAACCCCGAAACCACTTCCTATTCTGCAGAAAGAATCG
The DNA here is from genome assembly GCF_921293095.1 of Ischnura elegans. Taxonomy (NCBI): domain Eukaryota; kingdom Metazoa; phylum Arthropoda; class Insecta; order Odonata; family Coenagrionidae; genus Ischnura; species Ischnura elegans. The sequence continues at coordinate 133,134,021 of NC_060250.1, forward strand.
GTCAATCGCATTTCGATTAATATAATAAATACGTCTTCAGGTGTTAATAAGTTACTTTTGTAATTAAAAGGCCTTCCTAAAGTAAAATTAAAATTTTAATATTTTCCAAACAGAGTCTTTAATACATTTTGGGAGCTTTTCTCACGATATATCTGAAACCTACTCTAAAGGCGAGCTCATCGTCATTGCGATCGGTTGTCACTTAAAAATTCCGTATCGGATATCCTAGAGGGATGACCTTCGACGATGACCATGATCACCTGCACTCTCACTATCACTGGAACCCGTGGTGAAAATATCATCCCAATCCAATTTCTATTTGGTTTTAACTGGGAAAGAGCAACATAGAACTGCACATTCTTTGGACAACTTTGGGTTTGACTTTCCCTCAAACATCCCATTTCCCCTGTGGTGCACATCAGTCCTATCTTTATACGATAGCCTAACAACCTTTGAATGGATCCTTGGTTTATCCTGACAACCAACTAAATGGAAATTGCTGATCCACACGTCTTCCTCTATCTCCACAGTTTCCAAATCAAGGGCCGCGGAACATTCTCATTGTGACTCAACTTTTTCTGAAAAGCAAGCCGGCGTAGAATAAAATCAAAGAATGCTGCGATTCATTTTTTGTGACCACCTCAGGATTCCATTCTTTTTCCATCTACAACTTCCTTTATCTTTGGGACAAGACGATGTTTAAATATTTTCATTAATTTATAACAAAATATAAGTATATATCTAAATATGATAGGACAGGTTCTAAATATAAAATATTTAGAACCTGTCCTATCCATTTGTACAAATCGGTGATTTGTACAAACGATAGGACCAAAAGCCAGTTGGACAAAATTTTGACCGTGGGACAGGGTGCGCGTCAGTTGCATCAAATTTTGATCAAAATATTTTGACGCAAATTTGACCGTGGGACATCGGCTTTATATTGCACTGGCCGTGTCTATACATTTTTCAATTTTTTTGTAATAAAATAAATCAGAATTTAGGATAAAATTTCCTTTAAAATGACATACAGTTCATTATTATAGCATGCAGTGAAGCCAGGGTATAAATTTGCAAAGTACTGCGGCACATCATTTTGACGCCGACAGTAGAAGAAAACGCTGTCTTCTTGGCTGGCACTCGAATGCATGAGGATCAACGTTGCTCTGTATTTTCATATTTCCTCTCTTGATTTTAAACATCATGGAATTTTCTATGTCCTTCCGTAACTGAAATTGAACAAGTGCCATAAATAATTTGAGTCCATCATAACCATCGAGAAACGCCTATCTCGATTTATTTGTTGTGAAGTTGAGTTTTTATTCTACGGCGGCCGAATTATCGAAAAATCTCAGTTTCAAGTTATTCAGTCAATGAAATATGGATATATTATTAATATTAAAGTTATCTTCGCTCACATAGCACACGGGTTTATCATTCCGTTTATTATACTCTTATTTTTCCGTAACGCTCATCCCGACAGACGGCATGCATCGAGGCTTTTCTTCTAATTTCCTCCGTGGGAATGCAGACGAAAATTTTTCTGGGGTGTTATTGCACAGAGGAACAATGCACCACTTGTAATTTTTCCTTATTTCAGCCATGTTCTCCTTTAAACGCAACGTGGCTCTTCCAAACCTGCAGTTACTGGCTTGGATCTTGGACTCGTACTGAACTATGACGTCACGGCCAAAGATTAGTGGGGGCGGTATTTTTTAGCCCGCGAAACTCGGGAGACTTTTGGGAGTCATTTTCTAGGGTAAAAACTGAATTTTAAGCGGAAAAAAGTATATTGCGGTACTAAGTGTTTACTGTAGTATATCAGCATACTGTTTATAAAAAGTATGCAATTTCCCTATTAACAGGACTGAATTTCCGAGCAACACCAAATGGCTCTCCTTATTACAGCTACGTAGGATTAACGGACTCCAAAAAGAGCGATGGATTGAATCTGTTTTGTGCTGGTCAGATGTTTCGGGAACTGATTAAAAAAAACTCTTCTGTTTATTGTGAAAAGTGCTCAGCCTCGACTCTTTAAAGGTTTACGAATGACAGTTCACCAGTGGAGTACAACGCCAATAGCAAATCACAGACGACTGTGAGCCTCTTTACTGTGAGCCGCAATGGATCAGTGGATAAGGAATTTGCACGAAAATCAGGAAATATTCTTAATGTACTTGATAGTTGTACAGCGTATCCTAATTGCTCAAGTGAGTGAAAAAATATTCACTTGGAATTTCAACCCCCAAACGTAACAACGTTGGTACACCAATGGATTTGGGGATCATTGAAAATTTAAAAACTTTACCGTGGGAAATTAGTACATTATATCTTAGAATTCAAGGAAGATAACGTTCTAACATATTCATCCACTACCAACGAAGTATGTTCAAATGTGAACATTCAGCAGGCTTCTTAATAACGGTTCTCGCTAGCATGATAATGTTTCTATCTGAAAGCTGGTAAAATGCCAAACACTTCAAAATTGTATCGGTTACAAACATTCCAGCAGAGCATGAAAGTGAATTGAACTCAAAACGGCACAAAGTAACAAGCCATGAAAAGATCGATAATATCGACCGCAATTTGAACTACAATGGCACCAATGAAAACTTTGAAATTTATAATTTTGAATCCATATAATACTGGAAGCAAGGTGAAGCTGAAGGTGAGGATAGTGATGGAGATGAAATCGCATCTGAGCGGAGGCGAGAGACATCTTAGGATGCAAGGAAGTTCATTGAGAGGTTACGACTCTTTTTTGTGTGTGAGGGCAACGAAGGTAGGCCAATGTTGTTACTGGATGTCTGCGCCGACTTTTTTTCCTGCGACGAGGATGACAAGATTGCAGCGGAGTACATTAGGCAAATTCCTCGGGCGAAGAGATGCAATTTTAACAGTAAGTTCTCGCATGTTTATAAGCAAACGAAATATAAATTAATCACATATTCTTGACTAATTAACCGTGAATTTATTAGGACTTATTAAAAAACATGCATCCAGCGTCACTTGGGGCTGTAAAAATATTTTCCACAAAGATCAGTAGAATTCTTGAAAAAATGTCAATATCTCGCTAATTTATTCAGCAAATGAGTAGTTTAATAAACGTTGTATGCATTATAAACGTTTTCCTTCTTCTCTCTATCATTTCAACGTTTGTTTATGAATATATACGGGATAGTTCGCCTAATTGGGGCAGCCGCTTAGTTGGGGAAAAGTGCGCCTGTCTGGATGTGTCCTAATTAACTGTAATCTACTGTAATACATTCAATATTAATTCCCAATAATTTATTAGTAACACCACGAAATAATGAACCAATTCGCCTGTCCGAGCTATTATGAAATCTATCCAAAAAACGAAGAGCTGATTTCCTGAATGAGATTTTTTCTAAGATTATGTATACCCAGGTTTATATCAACATTTTTAAATGTAAATAAAGGCATTACTTATATTTGCTAGTCAATATTCCGTAGAATACATAAAAATATATAATATCTCTTCTCCCTCGTTGGTTGCGAAAACTCTTCGGAAAGTTTATCATACGGGAAGAGGCGGAGCTTCCAAATGTCTCGCGCAAGAAATAGCACGTTGCTCTTCCGAAGAAATTTACTACTCACCTTCATTCAGAATACGGGCCGGAGTAATGATGACCTGCGGAATGGCAACCGCTATGTATTCCGACCCCTTATCCAAAATAGCAGCCTTAAATCACTTCTAAGCTGACCTCTTTAAGAACTGGTCAGCATCTCAAAAGCCACAGCTATTCTCGCATTGGAGGCTGCTAGCTCTTTCATAGAGTGAGACATAATTTTCCCCAACAACTAGCAGCGAATGCTGAGAATTGAGGCTTATTACTTTTTCGATATCCTAAATTTATGTGGCTGAGCAGCAAAAATTAAGGATGGAAAATAATGTTAAAAGTATTAAAATTCGCAGACTGACCTTACAAACATTATCTCCAGGAGCTTAAGGAGTCTGCAGTCATAAATGAAAATCGCACATTCATTTTTATTATATCGCACTTTCAATGACAGTTTATCGCATTTTGCAGCGTCTATTTTTTTATTTTCATAATGAGGTAGATGATGATAAAATGTAGTGAAACACAGTTATATGACAAAATAAAAAATATTTTAAATAATTATATTGTAGGTGAAAAGGCAAATTTGCGTAAAAATATCATAAAAGTCCACTCATCGAATCTATGTCGCATTTGTTTGCGCACATCGCATTAATCGCATTTGCGATTTTCACGCATCTCTACTCATAAGTCTCTGCCTTTTCTGCAAATGCCTCAAGTTTCTTAATGGACTGATGATTTTTTGGGCTGGCGGCATCTTCTCAAATCCAAATAATGACCCTATAATTTGTATTTCCCTTTTAAATCACGTAATTTCAAACTTTCAATAGGGAGATAAGCCTTTCTTTATGGATCCAAAGAAATGGCTCAAGTTTTGCTCGGTCATTGAACACAACGACAGCAAATATAGATGGAAAGGAAGTATACAAAACTTATTCCAAGGCTCAAAGCTCATTAACACCAATATTGAAGTAAAATATTAGCTACTATGGATGTAACTTCAAATGAAACCACATTTAAACTGTGATAGAGATCAATCACCAGCATGCAATGGGATTCACACATGCACACCACACGATCCAAAAAACGTTACTCACACTAAAAAATTATACTACCCCATTCATGCGAAGTCAAACTTGCAAACTACTCATTAAGATTATCTGCTAATAAACCTAGAACACACTAAACATGCTGCTGGAAATAAAAAGAAAATTCAAAAACGTTCATTAAGCCACACATATATTAATAGGCTACGCTACAAGTAATATAATCTATTTTTGAGTTCTAACGCTGCCGTAATAGTCGCTTATCTTCCGCGGAAAAAACAATATTACAAATAATCTGTCTTGCAGTCTATTCCTCTTATTTTATTTTTTAATGATCCCATCTGCCGAAGTATTTTGGCGTTCGTAAGATACGGCTAACTTCGTCGGAAAATACAATCCTTTTGAATTCATCTGATAGGTTTAGTCCATTTTTCAGTCTACCGTCTGAAAGAGATTCCGATCTGAGTTTATCTAAGAAATCAGTTTATCAATTACACTAACAAGACTATAGTAACGACTTCTCACGTACCTGGCAGCTCTTCTTTGCACGCGGTCGCTCAAAAGTTCTCTTATCCAGGAAATGACATCTTCAACTAGGCCGCAAAATTCCAGTTTTAATTAAAACATACACTGTAAGCAGATGCGATGGCCAAATAGAGTAAATGAGCGATTGAGGTGGCAATGATTGTGAGATCGAGTAATCGAAGAGGAAACTCAGCTTTTATATTTTTCAAGCCATTCACTCGTTTTTTATTTCTTCTATGTATAAATTGTGGTCTAAGCCTTTTAAATTTATTTATTAGGAAATAGTTAGATAATACTGAGATTAATTCTGGACGATACTGGCAATCCAGTAAATGGACATAAATTCAAAGGGTTGCATGTGCACTCCCTGCCATCACCACATATGATGCTGCTCTCTCTCTGCTTCTTCTCTGCAGGTGGCGGTAGGTGACAATCGAGGGAGAGGATGAGTGGTGAAGACGCGAAGTGTGCAGTGTAAGTGAGTAATTGTGTGTAGGTGCCAACGTAAATTTAAAGTACAATGACCTGTTTAGTTTGGATTGCATCCTAATCATTAGCACGCTGCATCGCCAGAGATGTATTGTGTGTTTTTGTTTTTACTTAGAGACTCAAAGACTTGTTAGGACAGACCTTCCGCCTTCTGCGCACGGAGGGTATGGGCGTGGTTTTAGGTTAAGCGAAGGCCTGCCAATGATATGTATATATATTTTATATGTTAATAAAATAATGGCTACGTTTAAATGTCAAGCGATTAAAAAAAAGAAAGTCAGGCGGTGACACGGGGCCGATAACAACCTGGATTGAGCATTATTGAACACTTCAAACACTGGTGCAAGAAGTCACCCAATTTGTTATATTATTTGTACCTTAATTTTCTTATTCGATTAATATCGATCTTCATTTTTTGCGTCAACTACTTCGCACTCTCCTCGGTTGTGCTGTCAGATTTGAACGCTTATTTGCACTTTTGTGGAGTGTGCGCATTTTGTGATCATCGACATTGGTTAATTTACCTTTCAAGCGATATTATATGATATCTTAGTTGAGTTATAGAGCGTAAAAGGCCTTCATAATCATCACATACTACTTCACTCGGACTTTGCATTGATTTTCTTTCTCGATTAAAGCAAAGATCCAACTAATATCTCCGAACGGACTGCTAACTATACTAAAATTGCAAGCGTTACACCAATATTCAAAATGGGAAACAGACATGACCAAGGCAACTATCGTCGAATTTCATTTACATCGAATATAGACAAGATACTCGAGCATATCTTCGTTAGCAATATCATGACTTCCTTAGAGAGTCGTAACTTCCTCCGTGGCTGTCAGAACGGATTCCGAAGAGGTAGATCATGCGAAACACAGCTCGCGCTCTTTCTTCACGACGTTCTCAAATCTGGTTAATCGTAAAAAAAGTGGATGCATCATTTCTAGTTTTTAAGAAATTTTTAGACACAGTGCCTCACAACAAACTCTTATAGAAATTACATTCATGCGCATTAAACGAAACACTAGTAAACTCGACACTCGACTTTCTGAATCATCGTAAACAAAAAGTAGTTCTTGACCGATTAGCTCTGATGTAGTTAAAGTGACATCAGGTATTCCACAAGGAAGCATGATCGGACCCCTTTTGTTCATTGTATACATTAATGACCACTGCTCCCGAATTAGCAATATAAATACGTTTATTTGCTGACGACGCTGTAATCTATCGCGACATTAGTGATCGCTCTCACTATGAAATTCAAACACCGCATTTAAACAATGTTCATTTGTGGATCCAAGAGTGAGGACTCGATCTAAATCTGAGCAAATGCATGTCGGTACATTTCTTTCGGAGTTCATCCAACTATAACCATATTTAAGTATAATGTTCTCCACGTTGCGCTGCAAGTTATCACTTCCCAATTGCTGAAGCAATTCAAGACAAACGCGTCTCCTCAGTGCCTCACAGCCTACACTCCCTCCGTTTATAAGATGCGCATTGTTCTCATTGCGCTTGAAGCAGACCGATCGCGCAGCTCTCCTGAGTATTTTATTTAGTATTATTATTATAGTATTCTACAGATTAAGGTAGGTTTCCATGGAGTACTAAAGAGGTGATCTGGGAGCCTCCCTTTCCATCCAGCACTGCCTTCTTTAATTCACTGTAAGACCTACTCTCTTTCAATCTATCCAAAAATCCTATTCTTTTCCTTCCCCTCCCTCTTTTCCCCAACATTCTACCCTCTAACACCATTTTCAACATCCCCTCACCGCTCAGCACTAACTCCATCCATACCTTCTGTCTCCTCCTTATCTCATCTAAAAGCTGCCTCTCCTCGCCAACCGTATCCAGCACTTCGTCGTTCCTTTTCCTCTCCATCCATTTCACCCTCTCCATTCTTCTCCATACCCATATCTCGAATGCCTCCAATCTTCTCTCGTCTTCTTTCCTCAGTGTCCACGTTTCCGCACCGTAGAGAGCTACATTCCAAATCAAACTCTTCACTAACCTTTTCTCTAAACTCTTACATAACGATCCTCTTATAAGCTCCTTCCTGTTCATGAACGCCTCCTTCGCTAATGCAATTCTCTTTCTGATGTCCTTTCTACTGTATCCGTTTTCCTCTAACGTGCTGCCTAAATAGATGCATTGCTCAACCTGCTCAAGTTTTTCACCACCCACCTTTACCTTGAGTCTCACATTCCTCGCTCGTGATGCTTTACAAAACCGCATAACCTTAGTTTTCTTGTGATTAATCCTCATCCCATACTCCTCGCAACGCTCGTATAAATATTTCAGCGCCGTAACCCATTTTCTCGTAGGTCTTCAAGTTGTGGCGAGTGCAAAGTAGCACCTATCTTTCACTTCTCCATCCGCAAACTTTGCCAAAACACTTTTGAAGTACCCCAATCATCAGTTGGATCTAAGGTTTCCGCGGCGTTCTACCGTACGAGTCACGGCTTTCGGGCGTTCCTCCGCGTTGGACATCATGGACAACACAAGGCGGGGAAACACCCGAAAGCAGTGACTCATACCTAATCTTCGTGGCTATGCCAAATTATTTTCTTGTCCGTGTTCCACACGATTGCTTTGAAGTTATCGCATCCCCAACATTCCACTTCAGCTGATGCCATTCAGTCGATCTCAGTGGCGGATACACAAGGGGGGGCAGGGGGCGCGCGCCCCCCCTTGCGGGGCTACCTGCATTGCCGAACGTTGCAGAACCACCATTGTAACTTTTTTACATCATACGATTGCATTATCTTGTAAAATTGTAAAATCAGCTTAAATGAAGCTTTCTCAAACTTTGCATGCGACTTATTTTTCATTCCGATAAAAGTAAAGGTAGCTCAAGAAATATTTTACGTCCCCTTCCCCCCTTGAGTTTTTTCTCTATCCGTTACTGGTCCATCTGCAAAATATCGAAGGCCGTCCTGTTGTTGGAAATGTATTTTCTCAAATATAGTTCCAGTCCCTCCTCTTGGATCCACTCGCGAAGGTTTTTTTTGGGACCTACGCGAGCATTTGAAGCCGGCAGAGGTAACTAATTTCTGGATGTGTAGGATTAGAGGCAGGGCCGGCCTTAGGGTGGGGCGACCGCCCCGGGCCCGACGCTTTCGGGGGCCCCGCGTTCGTGAAAAAAATATACGATAGTTTTGAAAACGCAATTTCAACAATTACTGTATTGTTAAGTCCGTGCTAGACAAAAAATAGTATTATGAAAAAGGAATAATAATGCAGTAATTTTTTATAGGCTTACAACTAATTAACTTTCATAATCTAACTTATAAAAATACGTACCTATTGAAAAAGCGCGCTTTTATGTTTATTTTACGTTATAATTTTATGAATATGTCATGTTAACCCAAAGTATTGCGTCTGGAATATGTCCAGAAGGGCTAGAGACTATCAGGGCCGGCCTTATAGGGCGGGGCGACCGGGGCAACCGCCCCGGGCCCCGCGTTCGTGAAAAAAATATACGATAGTTTTGAAAACGCAATTTCAACTATTACTGTATTGTTAAGTCCGTGCTAGACAAAAAATAATATTATGAAAAAGGAATAATAATGCAGTAATTTTTATTGTGCAATTGCGTTTGTCAGTAAGCGTTTTTGTAAACTAAACTAAGTAATTGCTTTAGGCTTACAACTAATTAACTTTCATAATCCAAGTTATAAAAATACGTACCAATTGAAAAAGCGTGCTTTATGTTTATTTTACGTTATAATTTTATGAATAGATATAATTATAAATTTTACTTGTATTATACTATTTTGAACTCAACTGCGTGATGGTATCATAACGGAGTAATTACGAAGTCTGAATTTGGGAGGGGAACACATACTTAGCCAGAGAGTGGTAGGGATTCAAAATGCTCGAGTTTGTAGATGGGGTATAGAGTTCAATATTTTATGTGAAGGGCCCCGCACTGAAGGTTCGCCCCTAGCCCCGCACCTGCTAGGGCCGGCCCTGATTAGAGGAAAATGTTTTCGCGAGAATACATCAGCCTTGAGCGTGGTTTGGCCATTGTGACCTATCTGGCCGCGGGCTGACCTTGAGGATGGAATCTCACTTCTCCACCCAGCCCCCTCTCGACTCCGCCCCTTGGCCGCTGGGGGAACCACCGCGCCTCCACGATATATGCATGGGGGTGGCTTAATTATTGGCCTTGATTATTGGCTTGTACGCATGCGACCACGGCCAAGCAGCCTGCCCCTATCACTGACCCTTCCACCTCACACGCTCATTGAAATCGTTTCTTAAATGGAGTCGTTCACAAAATATACTTTGTTGTGGAATGAAATAATGGCCGTGTTCCAATTCATAGGGTGCACTCTACGCTCTTACGCTCTAAACTGCTCTTTCCTTCTCTGATTGCAAGCAGTGCCACCACTGCCAAGCGGCAGATTTCGAAACTGAAAAAAGTTGAGTAACGAATTTGGAGGGTAAGAAAACAGTGGAATGTTATTGATGTTGTGAAGTGAGAGGTGTAATGTTTTACTGCCCTATAAATATATGTAATTATATACATATATGCTTATATGTACTTACATATATGCTTATATAGGACTTATACATGGAATTGCAGAAGTTATAACGAATAAAATACGGCAAAGGCGACAGATTTATTAATTGTAGACTACTAATTTCGTGTAGCAAAACATTCGGACAAATTGAAGTGGTTTTTAAATCTGAAAACAACTTATGAAAGATGTCATTAAAATGAAAAATAATAATCACTGTGAATATTTACCCGTCATAATATTTGAAATGCAGTAAGTTGACAGAATTAGGGCGTCCAGCCAAAGCAGAAAAATTCATGCATAATTCCAGCGTCTCCAAGGAAATTTTACAAATTCCCAGGTTAATCTTACGTGATGACTACGATAGATACGGATATTAAAACACCCGAAATCACTTCAATGATTTTAAATCATATTATATTCATGTATTAACAAGGAAAAGAAATACGTTAGTTAACACATTGTATACGTTAGTTAACATTGAATTTATTCAAAGCAAGCCTCTGCTTCAACCTCATAAGTAGACATCGACGTCACCTGGCATTCTATTCTTCGTGTTTTTGAATCTTACGTGAGTATATAGTTAGCTATTTACATACATTCAGATAGAGTACGTATAAAGATATTTCGGTTCTGTTGTCTTGTCTGAGACTCCCCGTTTCGTTGCGGCTGAAAAAATTCTTCTTAGCTATTGCACTTAAAATTTCTACAAACACTTTTTCCAGAAAATGGGTTTTGAACTGGAAAAATTATCTGTGAAATGAATTTGATATGAATGTTTCTAAAATTCCGGGTTGGATAAAAAATTCGGGCATAATTCCCGACTTTCCCGGTCGCTGGACACCCTTAGATTCACATCTATTCAAGATTCATTCGGATTCGATATTCACTCGATTCCTTATAAACGATTTAAAGAACCAAATCATTGCTCCGAATCAAATCCCATCCGAATCTTCCACCCCAACGGCCGTAGACGACGGGTTGAAGAGCGAGTGTGAATCCTTGCGCTCTCTCGTGCTCTTCGACTATGCGCTCTTCAGAGCAGAACTTGGAGCGGATTGGAATCGCACTACGTGACGCCACTTAGGAAATGTGACGATCGAAAAGTGCTGGTAAGAGCGCAAGAGTGCATTATTGGAACAGGGCCAATGTTTGAAAAATAGAGAGCTATCCGCAACGAAAAATCTTCGGCCCTAACTCGTTCGCATATAAGTTTATTACGTCATCGGCGAATGCCGAGAGGGTCACTGCTTCTCTCGTAGTCCCAGGTCGCACGCATCTTCCCCACGTGGAAACTAAACTCTAGGGAGCGCTATTGCTCCCCTCAATAAGCGGTTCCATTTGATCGAGTTGATAAACCGTAACTCTAATGTCGTCACCAACTCATGAATATTTGGTGGCAACTTAAGCGTTATCATATTTTTAACTTACAAGAGAATGGCTGAGAGGGTAATATTTCTTTCGCAGTAACTCATTTTTAGTTTTCCGTCCACCCAGCAATGAACTGCGATTCCCGGTCGTAGGGAACTAATTCATTCGGATTAATTGATTAATTAGAAGTGAATCCATTCGACGAACGCGGAAAATGGACGAAAAGAGGGGAAAACATGTAATCGCAAAATGTATACTTTAGTAATAAAGCCTAACTTAAAGCCATAATCTCCATGGAAATGATAAATGCATGCAAACTAGCTACATGATATTTTCCTCAGAAAAGGCTTTCGTCGTTTATTCTGCGTAGGTTTTAATTCACGGGTTAATGAAGTTGTAAAATTTGCAAATTGACACAATCGTTTTTCCATGAATTAAGGCCGGTTTAATAAAAAAATTTGCAGTAACCATAAATTATGATTAAGGAAAAAATAGCTCCTCATGTTGGGGCTACATCAGAAAAGCACCGCGCACACACCGTAGTGGTATTGAGCTGATGCGCAGTTGTTTCTTTTTGACCGCTGCGATCGCTTTTCCAGAGTTTACTTCACAATTCCGCATTATTTTTCATTCCGAAGTGTTTTCTTACGGGATTCACGGTTAGAAGTAACAAAACACGGTTGAAAGGCGCACGAAAACACGCATGACTACGAGAGAGACATGGCGCGCGTTCAAAAGTTTCCCGTAGATTTTCTCGTCAATTGTAATCGCCCCAACCCCGCACTTATTTCAATTCAGGTGGTAATTTCCGCGCAAATGTTTTTATGAACTCGGCCATTAAAGTATGAAGACCGGTGTCCCACCTTAAGTGCCCATTGCTTCCATAGACTGGCCTGCAGGGGATCCAGGTTCGATTCTAATAGAAGGAAAATGATTATTCTCCAGTTAAAAATGTACACTTTTTGTACATTGTTGGGTAACTCCGTCATTGTTTATCCAAGCTTGATCCAGGCCTTCTTCGTATGTACTCTTAGGCCTCTTCAAATGTCATGATGATCAAATTTCAGATTAAGACATGAAAATATAGTCTTAGGCGTATGCTTCCAAGATCTGAGTATTAATTCTATATTTTTCCGTCATTATAGCGACGTGACATTTGCCATTTGGGCACGACGGACCGCCTTGCAGCCATTCGCTTTCTTTCAACGTATAGCGCTCTCGAAAATACACGCACGTCCACGACTGCGTACTACCCCGAAAGTCCACTCAATAGCTTTGTAGCGGACATTGCTATGATACCAGACGTTTACAAAAAAAAACATTCGCTTTGCTCTAGTGAGACGGTTTAGATCAAATGTCAGTATTTCAAAGTAATAGTGCTCACTAATTCAGCGATATATAAACTGCAATGGTTTCCTATTATTTTTTTATTGCCTAAATCGAAAGATTATTACCTACTCCTAGAGTATGCATTTCACGCTTTCAGATTTTTAAGTGACGATATCTATTTTTCGCGATTAAACGAATAGTGAAAATTTTCAAGCGCACGAAAACGCGACGGCTAAGTAGGAATGCTGGGAAAAGTCCGTGTGACGTATTTCTGGTTCCAGCTGCTGGCGTTTGAGGTGACCTTGGGGCGAGGCTTGAGCGCTGATACGACGCAGGCTGCTAGCCGGTAGCTGAGTACCCTCTGCTAGCAGGTAGCGCTTGGCTTAAATAAGGATTATTAATCCCTATTAAAAGAAGGAAACTTTCAGAACTTAGGTAATTTTTATGGGTGATTATTAAGAGATATTTCCTTGAGCTCTGTGCCTCCTGCATGCATTGGTAATCTTAGACAATGTAAAATTCCTATCTACTCGTATAGAAACTAGGTCCCTGTGACGTCACGTGGAGTGGAATTGCATGGGCGCCAATCTGGCCTTTTTCAAATGAGGATAAAAATTGACCATTGCCACTCGTCTAAACTTGGAATTCCTGCAAACAAATAATTTTTATATTATTAATAAACTAATGGTGGGTAACGAATCGCAATCAATGCATTTCGTTTTCTTTGATGAAGGAAACTACCCTATTGCACCAAGTTGCTCCTTCCGTCGAAGACTATCATCAGCTTACTATCACAGCATAGTGATTTGTCTAATTTGATTAAACTAGGCAGTGAGATAGAGGAGAAGATAGTCGCCATCGATAGATGCATGCGCCAGGAGAAAGCCAAAGGAAAGGAAAAAGTTGCTCTCGACGACTGGAGGCAGTCGTCTGGAAGGAAATAGCCTCTCGAACCACCAATCGGGGATGTAATAGCCATCCTCCTCTTTGCGGGAAATGATTGCTACTGCGACTCGATGGATAATTGCCACCGCTCAACTCTTGCTGCCAGAGGCATGGATGCCCGAGCGAAACATATCCAAGTCCCCTCCTCCAACCCTCTCGCGGTCAGATTCCGAAGCACTGCACAATCCGGGACCACTCCGATCCTCCGAGGAACGTGCGAACTCAAAACCCAATACACCGCCCCGACTCCATCCAAGACATCTGCTCTCCTTGAGAAGTAGCCCGGTCAAATTAGCCCAAAAAAAGGGGGTAGCCTTGCATGAATTGCCAACAAGCTGAAAATTTCCAGGACCGTTAGGAATACCACTCTAATGAAATCCTGAAAAGTCCCCATCGATCCCGTGTGTGCAAAAATTTTTATTCAAGGTCAAAGGTCACAAATATGGGTTTTTTGGATTTTTCGGCCAAACGGTTAATTTTACGATAAAAATTGCTCAGTTCAAAATTGTATAGCAGTTAATTTTCTACAAAATTGTCATAATACTTTTTTCTCTAAGATTTATCATTTCTGAGAAAGAGCCATTCGAAATTACCCGTAACTGTATTCTCAGTAATATGCATAACAATATAATTGCGCTCTCTGAACATTATTGGACACGTAACAGGCGTATTGCTCGAATGGCTCTATCTCAGAAATGATAAATCTTAGAGAAAAAAAGTATTATGACAATTTTGTAGAAAATTGACTGCTATACAATTTTGAACTGAGCAATTTTTATCGCAAAACTAACCGTTTGGCCGAAAATTTCAAAAAACCCATTTTTGTGACCTTGAATAAAAATTTTTGCACACACGGGATCGATGGGGGCTTTTCAGGTTTCATTAGAGTGGTATCCTTAACGTTCCTGGAAATTTTCAGCTTGTTGGCAATTTATGCAAGGGTCAATGTCTATTTTGACCGGGCTAAAGAGCATTTATGATTGTTTAGTCTGTTGACATCACGCCGCCGCATAGTGGGCTCAAATCGAAAAAAGCTGGACAAAACCTCAAAATCGATTTCTTCGAGTGCGGAAATTGAAACTTTGCACAGTTGTTGTCAATACATAAGTGCATATTTTGACGCACACCGTTTTTCATAGGTAATTTTTTTTTTAATTACTTGGCCTCAAAGTTGAACAAATTTCGCAAAAATTGCCCTCATTGAGTTTTTTTTTCGAAATTCAGCATGTTAAAACTAACGCCACACCTTCTGCAGTAATTCAATAGGAATAAAAATTTACAATATTATTATGCGGCTTATTAATGTTAATTCTTGTTAACCTTTACGACTCAGTTGTATTGTTTGTGGTCGATACGATACAAAATGGCGGACCCTGTTTTTCGTCGAAATTTTGTGTTCGTGTAGGATTATAAAAAAAGGGTCACCGTGTTACCTCGAGATATTTACACCACATATATATAAAAGTCTAAAGATTAAGATACCAAAAGAAGATTTGCGACCACCAGCGACGCCGAAATTAACATCGATTTTTCGAACGTGCGGCACAGTTCGGAGCCCGCTGTTGGCCACGGGGAATACCGTGCTCGACAGATGTTGGACTTTGAATCTTTTAAAGCACATTAATTGTATAAAAGCTATAATTTAGTACCACATTTCAATTCCATTTCACACAACCTAGTTTTTTCACTTTCTTGCGATATTTATCGTCGATACGATACAAAATGGTGATTCGTGTTTTCTGTCGAAATTTTGTGTTCATGTACGATTATAAGAAAAGAATCACCGAGTTACCTCGAGATATTTACGTTAAAATTACATCAAACGTTTTACAGAGACCATCCAAAAAATCAACTACGACCGTTAGCATCAAGCAAAATAAAAATCGATGTTTTACCCCGCGAGCAGTCCGCGGCAGCTCCCCGATGGTATGGAATGCCGCGACGCGGCGTACTTCATAATTTCTAACGTACAATCTTAAAGTATTTGATGCGGATGCGGATTCTCAGAAGACTCGGTGAACACGCTCTTGAAGCAGGAATTTAATAAATTGGCTTTATCGTAACTGTTTGTCAACACATCTCCATTATCTTTTCTCAGCGAACATACGGTAGAAATAAATTTCCACCCGGTGTCAGCACAGAATAGAGACTCACTTATATCCCTTGGCAACCAAGTTTATGCGCATTTCTTCTCATAATTAACTTTGCCTAACTTTTTCAAGAAAGAAATCTTGTACCCCTAGGCTTCTCACCCCTCCATTGTGATAATAAAGAACACGCTGGTACAACGACGGGATCTTAGGAAACAGCAAAAAACTATACAACTTGTTAAAAAGAGTCCATTAAATTAGGTAATAAATCGAAGGAACAAGAAGAAAAATAACGTTACGCTGCACAACGCTCAATAACCAAGAAATCAATGCAAACTGCAATGCGTAAGTTCAAGAAAAAAGTAGTCGGTGAATTACTCGAAGAAAATCCGAAATGTTTTTCGTATGCGAGGGAGCTAGGGAAAATCTTCAACCGTAGATTCTCTATTTGATAAAGATGGTAAACTTGTAACCGAACATTGACAAAGCTAACACGTTTGCTGTGTGTATTGCTGATAACAGCTTTTATTTGCTCCAATCGGTTTTTTCGATTTTTTTCGAAATTTCACCTCTTCTGTTTTCTACCGTATGTTGGATGAGAAAATATAATGGAGATGTGTTGACAAACAGGTACGATAATGCAACTTTATTAAATTCCTACTTCAAGAGCGTGTTCACCGAGCCTTCTGAGAACTAATCCGACACAGTTGACAATTTCTGCATTCGTAAGATCCCGCCTATTGACATTAGTGCGCACGGAATAGAAAATATATTGAAATCGCTGTCCAAATAAATCACCTGGTCCAGACGAAATCTCGTCTCGCGTATATAGAGAACTATCCTCAGAAATTGCCCCCTTCTTGCAGTAAATATTCAGTAAATCCATCATGCAACTCGCAGTACCTAATGACTGGAAAAATGCTAACGTGACGCAAAATATTCAAAAGTATAGACAAGGAACAGCCATGTAATTACAGACCGAAATCTTTAACGTCCTTATCATGCAAAGTCCTTGAACACATCGAATTCAGCTCAGTAATGAAACACGCGCAAAACTTTTTAATGAGAACTCGACATGGATTCAGGGAAAGTAGATCATGCGAAACCCACATAGCGCTTTTCGCCCACGATATTTTAGTCTCCGGAGAGGACAACATTCCAATAGACGCGATTTTTATTGATTTCAAAAACCATTTGACATAGTACCCCACGGAAAGTTAATAATGAAATTGAAATCATACGGCCTAGATGAAGATGTCTTTTCCTGGATAAGAGAGCTTTTGAGTGACCGCGTGCAAAGAGTCGTATTATACGGTGTAGTCTCCAACGAGGTTAGAGTCATTTCTGGTGCCCCTCAGGGTAGTGTCATAGGCCCACTCCTATTCCTTCTTTACGTAAACGACAGTGGTGAAGTATTACACTGTAATCTACGATTATTTGCAGACGACGCTGTAGTTTACAGGGAAATCCGTTCCACTAAAATTAGGGATGAACTAACGAACGACCTTGCTGCTATCCAAGCGTGATGCGGTACGTTGCAGTTAGAATTAAATTTGAAAAAATGCGTCATAATGGATTTCTGGTGAAAGAATATCTCCCCAGAACGTTGCTATATCATTAGCGGTACCCAATTAGAGACTGTTGAATCCGTGAAATATCTAGGAATTAGACTCAATTATTATCTTTCGTGGAATAAAAATAATCGGGAAATTAGAGGTCAAAGTAATCGTAGAGTCGGTTCTGTTAAAAGAATGTAAGGAAATATTGTAAAATTTTGAGATTTTGATTGAAATTTTGGCAGCACTAGCCGTGTAATCCAAGTGGATTGTATGACGCCATCCCTGGCGTTATTGCTGCATAAATGGGTAACCGCTTCGGAGACTAGCTTCACTATCCGTTCCACTGCCACTGTGTGACAGAGATATACGACAAATGACTATTCTGGCGAAGTATTTTAAGGAAGACTCAGTTTTTCAACTATTTCTTCACTTGATATTTTCCTCACTAGTGGGAGTTGATAATAGAAACAACTCTATACCCCTAATAAATGGAACTGCAGATTTTATTGTCTCACCATTAAAATGACTTGAATTTTGACCGCCTTTGAAATTATGACTCAACTGACGTTTCTCATGCTTAAAGTTACTCCCTGTATAATTGTAAACTGGTATGCTGATTCTTCTTTCTATTACTCTATTCTCATTTCTTGAGGAACTTTTGACTGTGAGAACTTTTGAATTTACCCCTTTATTTATCAACCCACTATTATTTCTGTACTCTGCCGTACTCTCTAAGATATGCTCAATTGGGGGCCCTCTTCCCGAATCGAACGGTGGGACGGCCGGGTGTGGATAGCGTGAAAGTCTACCACACGGGGTGAGCAAGAGGACCTCAGTAAGACCCCCCCCCCCCCCCCCCACCCTAATGAAACGTGACGTGTAGTGAGCCTCTTGCCGTTAATGGTCGCTTTGTGACGATGTTCCGAATTACAGATATTCCGGAAGGAATAAAAAACGACAGTCGCCAGTTCCGACATACTGGTGATGTCACCATCAAATAGGATGACCGTATTAGAGACCACAAGACCACACTCGTGCTCGCCTCCTAGAGAGAGAAAGAGAGAGAGAGAGAATTGAATAAGAGGGCACTAGCGAGATAGAGATAACACGTTAAATTCCCACTTTGAAAGTATATACTTTACAGGCGATATTGCATGTAATTTAGACATCCCATATACTGAGGAATCGATGGAAGAAATCTCGATAAAACGTGATGGGATAACTAAACAACTACAATCGATTAAGAATAGTAAATATCCGTGTCCGAAGTGTGCCCACCGAAGTGTGTCAAGAAGAAGTTAGTTATGGAGGGGCAACGTGAAAAGCTTCATGATTAATTGTATTTGCATTTGCGAGTGCGGTTAAATTCCCGTATTTCTTTTATTTTATGAGGAAATAACAGCTGGTGCACTGCCTTACTTACTTTACTTCTCATGGGCGACTATGCTTCAGCTAATGGCGAAATATGGCGCTCGTTATTCCATTGTATGGATTTATGAGTCCCCGTCTCACTGTATACTGCGCTTCAATTTTGAGTTGAATGTATCGTATGCTGCGGTGGTCTTTCGTCCCTCGCTTCATATTATCATTGGAAATGCTCTCGAAGGGAAGAACTACCCTGGATTCCGCACAAAGCCATTGCCTGCATTTACTCGAGCGGTTAACACCACGCATCACTCCTGCTCAACCAGTAGCATTTGCTTTCTCGCTTGGGTTGTGAACTGCCGTCTTGTACTATCCGTAGAAAGAGGTCGTGTCTTTAGGCCTTCAGCATGACGCAGTTCAGAGTTGAGGGTGGAAAAAATATGGGATCGGTGCGAAGCCACTCAGAAAATAGTTCAGTTGCTGGGTACCTATACCATACGACGGCAGTGTTGGAATTTATTTCCGAGTGGTGTGCCTTTTACTTCTTGTGAAGTAATTATTTCAAATTTCTAATCACATGAAGGAAGTAATGTGTGCATCTTAAGCAAATCGTTCGTTAGGCACAGTGAAGTGAATTGGTTTGTGTGGAGTTCAAAATAGTTGAAGTTGGAAATCACTGATTCAGTGCGTGATATATTGTTAAGTATGATGGATGATGTGCGTGTGGAAGCATCTTGTGGTGATTGTGCAGTTTGTTGTGTTACCATGAGTGTTACTGAAGAGGAATAATGATACTAGGATCTTAGGATTATGTTTCATTCTCCTGGAAAGGGCAAAATGGCTCCAGATTCTACGAAACAACCAAGTAACTATAATTTTCAGCTTTTAAAACTTCTCGTAATTATTATACTTTTCTATGCAGTTGATTTGGAGAAATCAATTATATTGTCTTCACAAATCACACTGACATGAGTGTATTTAGAATTCTTTACCTTCACCATGTATAGTTTTACACATTGTTTATTCCAATACAACAATTAATCATTAAAAATTGTTTAAACGTAAACGTTTAGCTTCTCGAAAGAGTGAAGAAGAATACGCGAAAAACAATGACAATGGCGAAATGGTCGTACTCTTCATATAGTCACTGGCAAAATATTTGATTGGTACATTTCATCGTATTTTAATGGAGAGAGCAACACCTAGGCATCACAAACTGCTTTTTAAATTATAATTTAACCAATTCCTTGATTTTTAAAATGGCCGAAAGATAGATTTCAATTTCCGAGGTGTAGAAAAGTACATTCATGTCGAAGTTACGTATGCTGAACCATGCGTTGGAGCGTAAAGTGATGTGCTGTTTGTTCTAGGATTTAAAGAATAAGACATTGATTGATTTGATCTATAATTAGTCAATTCTGGAGAAAAGTTTTGCTTCCTGAGTGATATTTGTGCCCGCGAACGAATTAATACGAAAATAACGTAATATTCTGAGTGATAGGTCTAAAGGCTTTATTTCCCACCTAATTATCTTTAAGAGTATGCCATAGACGAACTCAATGACTTATTATGTGATCATCGTTTTGTTATTGGTGGATTTATATTATAAAAGTATTCAACCGATTAAGGTGGGTTTGCCTGGAGCACTTATAAAGCATTCTGGGAGCCTTACCTTCCTTCAAGCACTTCCCACTTACATTCACAATAAGGTCTACTCCCTTGCATTCCATCTAATAATCCCATTCCATCCCTTCCCCTCTCGTTCACCTAACATTATACCCTCTAAAATTGATTTCAACCCCCTCCCCCTTCGCTAAGAACCCTCCCCCATCCATACCCTCTGCCCACTCCGTATCTCATCTAGAACCCGTCTCTCCTTACCCACCATTCCCAGCTCTTCGTGGTTCCTCCACCTTTACGTACACTTTACTTTCTCCAATATTTAATTATGCTGCCTTCCCGTCTTAGATTAATAATTAGGAGAGGTCGGATAGCTAGAAATGTCTTCCGTAAACACATGTACCAATCGAATATTGAACGTGAGGAGGGAATTTCAAACAAAATGAGCCCGGGGAAAAATTAGGAACGCATAAAAATGAAATACAATGCATGAAAATATTTTTAAATCCACACATCGATGAATGGCCAGCAAGTTTTCGTTGAATGATAGTTCTTGAAACGCAAATGCACATAAATAATCCACCCTTTCGCTAATCGCATGGAAGTTACGTGAAGCAAAACCGAATTACCATTGAAGCTCCGCGAATGTTGGGACCAAAGTAGTTGCGTCACTGTCAGTCTACCAATCCTTATTCCGTCGATCATATGTGCAGCCATTTTTCTATTTGATAGATATTCATCCACACCTATAAAATTTTTATAAAACGTCCCCAAATTCAAAGATACTTTTCCTAGATACATTTTCATTAAAGGTTCTCTACCGGTAAAAATATGCCCACATGGAATATTCTGCTTGTCATTCCGGCGTATTCTCCTTCTCGCATTGAAATAGCCATGGAATGAAATTTTTAAGGAAGCAATTGTTGGTTCACAACAACTTAAAATTCCGTAACTTAGCTTTAGCTTAGTAATGAGTTGATATGAGCCAAAACTCCTCTCGAAATCCTCTCTGTGATTTAAAGAATAAGTCATTGATTTTTTCTATTCGTAATTAGTCGCATTATTATTTTTTTGTGAAAAAGACTTGAGCAGTGCAGTACAGCGCAGCGTTACTAATGCGGACGTCGAAAACACGGATTCGCATTTGACGAAAAGCAAGTTAACTTACATTCTTAAATAAAAGGTTATGTTTGAGTCAATCACTATGTGACAAATTCATATTTACTCTTCTATTTGGAATTATTCTTGCATATGGTACTATGTACTTCCTTTAAAGCAGTCCGTACAAAGAGCAGTTGGAAGCCATAAAATCGAAATGAAAATTTCTATAATTCATTTATATGCCTAACATAAACATATTATTTATGTCACAATCTAGAAAGCCTGAAATACATAACCTTCAACTTTCTCACTTTATAATTTAGTATATAAACCTTTCTTCCAATTTAAGATAATATTTGTAGAATATAAAGTACAGTATATCATCACTTCATGCTCGTATCTGTGACAGAAGCTCCGAAGAACACCAGGATTAATACCCAGAAAAACGCTTAGTTCAGCGTCACTGCAAAATTACACAAAGAGAACGACATGGGAAAGGCTTTTGAAAGTACGAGATAATTATAGTATGAATTTTATGGTTCGAATAAATTATTAGTATTACATTATCATCTTTATCTGCATCACTGATGATGAGATGATTAAATACATAAAACGGCAGCTGAGAACGTATTTTACTGACCGCATTTGTTGGGTGTTCATTAAATCTTTCAGAGAAAGGGAGAGGTAACCCGAGAAATCTAAGAAATAGTAAACTCCCTTTTGGGACTGAATAGTGAAAAACAATGCAGATCCAATGCACCCTGATAAACTCGCGGAATGTTAATCGGGGTTGCCCATTGCTGTGTTGACGGCACGTAGTTCGCCATTGAAAATTTGGGATGGGGGGTACAAGTATATTTGAGGGGGTTTCGCAGAAATAGGATCAATGTCATCGCTCACTCAATGCCTCATACCGAAGGTTGCTCTGGATAGGCGTAAATATGAAAATGATAGATCATAGGAGAACTGAGTGGAGAGCTGCGTCTAACCCCCCTTCGGATGGCTGATCTATGAAGATGGCAGTTAATTCATACGACTTTCACATTCACTTTCACGTAATCATGACCCCTCTCGTGTATTTCTGTTCCTTGAACGCGTCCGTGCCAAATTTTCCCATCGCTCCGTAACGAAGAGAGACACAAAAAACAAGAGGGAGATGCAAAAAATACTAAGACGGTTTTTTTCCTGGCAATGAGAATCTATCGGAGAATACCAAAGTTTGAAATAATATCAGTTTTACCAGTATAACCCCTTGAGGAGCTGTTGAGTGTATATCTAACCAATGCAATTGAATCATAAAATGCTGAAAATCGTCCACATTTTTTGTATTATAATAGGAATTTTCCTACAGCCGGCGCACTAAGAAATGGAATGCAGATTATGATAGCAATAAAAGCCCACAGAATAATAATATTAATAATTTACTCACTCACTAAATCACGGTCAATCCCGTGAATTTCTTTCCAGAAAGCCGCTGTTTGAAACACGTTATCATCTCACTCTAACCTCACACGCACACATTTTTTCACTCCTTTCGAATTTCTCAGGCGTGCCCTGTGTGAATGATGTGATGTTGATGAAGTCAGGGACGGTGGTCCGTTGGTGCAGACACTGCAACACTGACAGTTTGGGAGTGGTTTTTGAAATGACACTGGAGAATGAGTCATAGCCTTCTGACGGTTAACAAGACAAGAAATTCCGCCAAAGTTTGGAAGTGGGGAGGATTAGTAATGGAATTTAGCGACGCCTGGTTGAATGGAGCACTGTTGGAGTTGGAGAGTCAAAAGCACTGAAACTATCGAACTTATTACGCAACACAAGGAAAGGACATGAGTACCTACTTTGGAAAACTAAATTATTTTAAATGAATTTATATGAAATATTACATTTTAAAATTAATTCCAATGATATCATATTCATTTATTTAAAACTGAAAGTCTATTTTAATATATTTACGAAAATGCATCTGATTTTTTCTCGTGACGTCATAGGCGTTATCCAATCACGTGCCTGTTGAATCTTCTAATCTTCGGGAGCCTCGACCCGTCTCAGTTTGGTGATAGTCGTCGTCGAATTAAGAGGTAAGTAACCAAGCCATATTTAAGTTGCCGGTTCCCTGTTTCATATTTACGGCATTACTTTTTTATTTTATTGTTTAAGATATAAGTGAATTTGCTGCGATTAATTCCGATGATTATGCGTGAGCCGATTGCTTTATTCCGATTAAGAACATGTATTACCCTTAGCAAAGAACCTCAAGATTTGAAGGAAGTGTTTTCGTGATATCATCGCCAGTGATTTGTATGATTTCTTTGTTCCTGCCAAAGATGCGAGGATGGTGGCGATATTTTTTCAATGCGTGCCATATTACTATCGCTTATTCACTTTCACGGTCCGACTGCTATTGTGATACGAGATACGTCTAAATTGTTTATCATTGAGTACGATGCCTAGTAATCTAGTTTCAGTAATCTTGTCTTCATTTCTCACGTATCAGGTGATGGAAAATTGTCCATTGCAGCGATCCAGTGTGTCATATTGTGATGCCATATAATTAGTCGCTAAGGTGTACTCTGTTTAATTTTATCTGATTTGAGTATTTGTGTATCGCCGACGAGTTGCTTGAAGGTTATCCGTACGTGATTCTTGAGTGATTTCTAATGGGTTTTGAGAAAAATTACAATCTAATGATTTGTCCCCCATCGTTGGCTAGAGGAAATTGTAATCGAGTTTTCACGTCGTCTTAGCGCTCGCCGTAAGGAAATTATAGAAGAATTTTCTGGATTTTGTCTCCAAGATAGTTGAATATTTGTTAGACTGTGCCATTTCACCGCAGATTGCGTAACCTTGCAGTTATCATTGGCATTGTATTATTCGTGGATCCTTCAAGATATATTGCTTGGTTGTCGTTGCTTAACTTTATCTCAAATAGTCGGAAATTTCCAAGGAATTTAACCAACTAAGACCTTTCGGTTTTTTTTCTTAAATATTCCCTTCCCGACCGTTAACTTGGCCTTAGCAATCATAAAGAAAGGATTATCGATTAAATTAGTGCACTAACTATCATTATTCACCAGCTTCGTTTCTTACGTAAGATTTCCCGTGATCGTAATAGTCGGAGGGTGCTGCGATAATATTTCACCATTCAGATTTTATGCATTTCGTACTCTCGCTTCGTGCATGATAACAGCATTATGTTAACGTGTGTCTTTCTCTGATTTATTTCAGTGCATCCAGTCCATATGAAAGTTGTGGTGTGTCAGTTATACGAGTGATATTTCTTGGAATTCTTGTACATTGGAGAGTGATCTTGAGGAATGGATGGTAAGCTGATTTCACTTTTCAATATTACATGACATTTTATTGTTATGTGCCAAATTGTTGCCATTGCTAATGTTTACTTTAAATAGAAGATTTTTTCACGGGGCTATTTACTCAAGTCTAGGGACAAACAATTTTTTTAATTTGGCTCGCTCCGCCTTAACTGGATTTCTTAAAAATTTCAAATTCCAGGGAAAATACCGGAAAAGATGCGTGAAAATTTGTGCGTTTAGGTTTTATGCAATCCTTAAGACATAGGCGACGGATTTTCCATTATATAGTTAACTTGTTTCAGAAGTGGCTATTTTTAATTTAACTTCACTTGTGTATTCGTTATGAATAGCAACTTCCTCTGAATACGCTTGACGAATGATCTTCTGAGCATTTTTGCACTTCGTGAATCAGTAGATTGGTTCCTTACAAATTAAGACATTTATGTCCCGATGCTACTTATTATTGGTTCCACGGCTTTCGACAGCATTTAAACCTTATCTTAATAGTGTTGTCTTGTGGGAACTGACGGAAAATCTTTTGAAATGAGCTCCATTCTTTGCAACGCCAATAGCTGTTCGATATCTCCTCGCGTTAGTAGTATCTACAGTGTGTTTAAATTTATGGCAATGCCTCATGACTTAATCATTCAATTCTTCCGAATGCATTTAGATTAGAGTCAGTTGAGTATTCTGTATATCTAAGAGATCCTTGCTATAGCTATTTGCGTGTAACAGCTAAAAAACATATCCGGCTGTACATTAAGCTTGTAGTCACTTCGTAGTACGTTTACAGTATCTATTGTCTCTTTATTGTATTCCAAAGATATTCATATTGGATTTCTTGAGTCACATCCAGGTTTGGAGATTTTAATAAGCATTGCAAACATAATTATAAAATAAAACTAAATATTCTGAAAAATTTTGTTGAAAATACGATTAAATAATAGTAACTTGCTTGCTCACACCTTTTATTTCCTGAATTTTGCGGATGAGAGAAGCTGACCACCTGAGTTATTGGGGTGGTTATTTAGTCCTTTGAAAAAGCTTTGGCAGTTCAAAATATGGGTTTATTGAGGTCGTTCTTGTTTCAATAGTTTCCCTCGTTGATGCAGTCGAATGCTCTTCGGCCGGTAGCGAGCCTTTGAGCAGCGGCGCCTTATATCCCTGCGGTATTCTATCAGCTGAACTCTCAAGGGGAAGGGAATGGCATTAGGAGGGGGAGGGTACAAGCTTACTCCAAGGCCAAGAAGGGAGCGATTTCTAGCGGAGCCTCGACAACCTTTACTGTCTTTACAGAAATGGAAGAATGTTCAATATTCCACAGATATTTCTGTAGATGTCGCAGAATTTATTTTCTGAAGATGTTGTACCTCGTATGCAATCGTTTCAGGCTTGACTTGGTGGAAATGCGATATATTCATGATAAAATATGAGCTATAACTGTAATTTCAACACGTTAATTTAAAACTCTTCTGCCTAGAGGGTGTTTTACAGCACTGACTTTGATTTACAGATTTACAGATGACAGTGATTCACAGATTGACTTAATTAGGAATCGCTTCTAACTTTAAGCACTGAGTATTGAAATACGCGTTGAGATTGGCTACGCGAAATTCGATAGAGTTTAAAATATAAATTCTTAGCCTCAACTGCATTACTAGCATTACGTAGTAATTAGGTATTGATTGGATATAATTATATTGGATAGGTATTAATAAGTATATTTTATATTCAAGTATTAGAAATTACCATTAGTAGTTTATATTTTATTATGTATAATACGTTGTTCCTCGTTGCTGCAGCCATTATTTTCAACATACTCCATTTTTAACATTTATTTCTACATATTTCATAACACTATTAAAGGTACATTCCATTTCCATAGCCAATATTTTTTCGTGTGAAGTTGTTGGTCATCATTTGTCTTTTTCCGTTTGATATATTCTGTATGAAGTTTTGTTGCATGAGTATTACCGACTAGTGTTGTTTTCTTATTATGATTCTTTGCGTTGGTTCTTTTTCTTGTTGGGCTTCTTGCGGTAATTTCTCAATTAATTTTCTTTCGGTCTACCCATTTTTTATAACCCTCCTCCTTAGGAGAACCAAACAAAGTACCATTAACCCTGAACTTTTCGAAGAGACTTTTCTTAAATTGAAAGGTTTTCTTGGCTAACGATGTCATTCTTTTGGCCTCAGTGTAATAGATGATATTATTCACTAGTATGTTATTGGCTTTAGAGCACTGCATGACGTAGACTTCATGACATCATGACGAGACAGATTTCGTTGTTCCATCTTCTTCGGATGATATATAAATATTTCCTTTTCCTCCTACTCCTCTTACCACTTCCTAATTTCTTACTCGAGCGAACCTCTTCCTCTTCATCATTCTTCGGTAGCACCACATTACGAATTTTACCACTATTGACATTTTTGTTGACGACCCTGAGAGAATAATTTGCTATTCCCAAACCTCATTCTTTCTGCCCTCGATTTGATTGCCATGCAATACCTATCACTTTAAATTTCCGCATTTGCCGTTAGCTGTTTTCTCGCTTCGGAATATGGAAAACTTAAATGTCGATATGTTCCATGAGGAACTTTCCTCTTGTGATTGAAATGAAGTGTATAACCCAATTTATATCGATTTCCAACTATATTTATTGAATTATAATATTAAAAGTAATATAATTATAGTTTCCCTTCTTTGTACTTGTACTCCATATCGTCGTAAATCCCCATAGTTCAGCCCCGATATTATGAAGGTATTATCAGATAGAAATCGACTCCACCGGACATTCTTTCGGACAATGGAAACTAAAGTACTTTAGTTATTCTGGGAACGTCGAGACTGAATTAAGACACTGGTTTTAGGGCTAAGCCGTCTATTTTTTTTCTTCTTTCTCACACATTTTCTTCAGCATAAGTGACTCAACTAAAACCTGGCGCAAACTAAGGAACCTTCGGTCTCATTCGGCCTCGTGTAAATGTCCTTCCGTTACATATCTCTATTGAAAAACTTTATGAGTACATGGAAAATGAAATAATTTACTTTGTTAGGACCACTAATATATTTGAGTAAACAAAACCAGGTTTTCCTAACATCTACATACCGTATTTATCTGAACATAGTCCCCCCCTTTTTTCCAAAAATGCCCGCCATAAAAGCCATAATATTCAAACGCATTTTTTAATTTTTTCCCATAACTGAGGTCTCAAAATTAGGGGGGGGATTATATTCAGAGGGTACTATATTCGGAGAAAACGGTAATATCCTGAGACTCTTTGGCAGGGGGTGATCAATTACCAGCATCCAGCATGTAATTAGATTCCCACATGCACGCCACACGGTTCAAAAATGCGTTAACATGCTAAAAAATTACCACCATAATATCACAAGCTGTTATAAATAATATAATAAAATTCATAAACATGCATTAAGGTAAACAAAAGTTAGTAGGCTACACTAAAGGTATTACAATCTATTTGTGAGTTCTAACGCTGACGTTAAAATCTCCTGTTGATCGAGGAAAAAAAGACATTCCGTATCTGTCTGTTCTACAGTCTATCTCTCTTATTTTTTGTATGATCTGATCTACCGTAGTTTGTTGGCGTTCGTAATATATAGCTAACTTCGTTAGAATAGACATTACTCTTGAATTTATCTAAAAGGTTTACTCCATTTTTCAATCTACGGTCTGACAGACATTCCCTTCCGAGTTTATCTAAGAGGTCAGTTACACTAACAAGACCATGAGTAAGTAAACGACCAGTGTTGCCTCTTATTTTGATTTTTTACCTTATTGCTTATTTACTTTTTCCTATTGGGCTTCTTGCGGTAATATTTCAATAATTTTCTGTCGGACTACCCATTTTTTTGTAACCCTCCACCTTTGGGGAACCCAACAAAGTACCATTACCCTGAAGAGGTTATGACGTTTTTTCGATTTTTCACGTACCTGGAAGCTCTTCTCTGCACGCGTTCTCTGTTTTTAAGCCTATTTCATGAGGACGCCACCACTGGCAGCGTATTCTAAATGGGGTCTAACGAGGGAAAAGTAGCTAATTTCTCTCACTTTGTCTTCGCACTTTCCTTTTGACTAAACCCATTCTACGATTACCTTGACCGGTTATTTCCCAAATACCTATGTTTATTCCACGGTAGATCATAATGAGTGTAACACCTAGCTATTTCACGGATTCAACAGTCTCTAATTGGGTACCACCAATGATTTAGCTACATTGTGGGGAGATATTGTTTTACCAGAAATTCTTTACGACGCATTTTTTTCAAATTTAATTCTAACAGCAACGTATAGGTCGCACCACGCTTGGATGGCAGCAAGGTCGTTCGTTAGTTCATCCCTATTTTTAGTGGAACGGATTTCCCTGTAAACTACAGCGTCGTCTGCAAATAATCGTAGATTACAGTGTAATACTTCACCACTGTCGTTTATGTAAAGAAGGAATAGGAGTGGGCCTATGACAATACCCTGAGGGACACCAGAAATGACTATCATCGTTGGAGGCTGCACCGTCTAATACGACTCTTTGCACGCGGTAACTCAAAAGCTCTCTTATCCAGGAAAAGACATCTTTATCTAGGCTTTCAGATTTCAGTTTCATTATTAACTTTCCGTGGGGTACATTATCAAATGCTTTTTGAAATCAAGAAAAATTGCGTCTACTGGAATGCAGTACTCTGCGGAGACTAAAATATCGTGGGTAAAAAGCGCTATCTGTTTTTCGCATGATCTATTTTTCCTGAATCCATGCTGAGTTCTCATTCACAAGTTTTGTGCGTCTAGGTGTTTTATTAATGAGCTGACTACGATGTGTTCAAGGGCTTTGCATGCGATGGATGTAAAAGATATCGGTCTGTAATTAGATGGCTGTTCCTCATCTTCACTTTTGAATATTGGCGTTACGTTAGCATTTTTCCAGTCAATAGGTACTTCGTGTTGCTCGATGGATTTACTGAATATTAACTGCAAGGAGGGGGCAATTTCTGAGGCTAGTTCTCCATATACCCGAGACGGGATTTCGTCTTGACCAGGTGATGTATTTGGACTGATCGATTTCAACATATTTTCTATTCCGTACGCACTAATGTCAATAGGTGGCGTCTTTCGTATGCAGAGTTTGTCAACTGTCTCGGGTGAGTTCTGAGAAGGCTGAGTGAACACGCTCTTGAAGTAGGAATTTAATAAATTGGCTTATCGGAACTGTCAACACATCTCCATTATTGTTTCTCAGCGTACATACGGTAAATGTTTTACATTAAACTTCCCTAACATGTGACCAAAATGCTTTTGGGTTATCCCGTAACTGCTCTACTAGTTTTTTTCTTTTAAAATTTGTGAATGCATTCCTGAACGCTTCCTTCATGGCGGCTTTATTCATCCTATATTTTTTAATTATTAACTCGCGTTCATTAGCGGATAAATCCGTGCTTTAAATAAAATATACATTTTTCATTTTAGCATGGCACGCTCTCTGTCGCCTCAACGATTTTCTCACTTCCGTGTCATACCATCTCGGTTCGACGCCTTCTTTTTTATTTTACTTGGGAATTAGCTATTTATTCCCGAAGTTACGAGCGAAATAAAACCTTTCCTAGTACCCTCTACATTTTATTTCATTACTGATTCTTGAAACGTGGTGAAAACATATTTCAGATGGCTCTTAAACCCATCAAAAACAGCTCTTTTAAAAATGAGAATTTTCCGTTCCTTTTATTATTTCGAGCGGTATTTACAGAAAACTTTGCAGTTACTACCCCATGTTCACTTATGCCTTCGACGGTGCGCACGTTTATTGCCTGATGAGGTATATTTGTCGCTAATAAGTCCAATATACTTTCTTCTCTGTTAGGTATGGATGCTATTTGAAACAATGAATTTGATGTAAAAGTGTGTGATAGCGCCTTGCAATTCGCTTTATCCTTCCCTCCAGGAATGAAGCTATACGTATACCAATCTATCGCGGGTACAGTCGATTCACTAGTATAGCAACAGATGAAGCGGCGTCACTTTCGCGGAGGCTTGGAAACTGAGTTTCTGAATTTTCTATTATACATTATACCTGTAGGAGAGAAATTTGTAGGGAAAAATATGGAAAATATTTCAGTCAAATTTTCTTCTCCATCAAGTCTTTTTTTCGCATTACCCGATTGTTCCATCGCTTTCCATAAAATGTTGACACTCACGATACACACTTAATTGATTGGGCCGGGTCGGTGAAAACTTGGAAGGTTGGCACATGAAGCAACCTGCATCTTTTGCCTTCATGGCACCAAGAGCCTTCAGTCAAACTACAGGAGCAAATGCCCCATCGTACTTAAGATCAGCGGATGAAATGCACTGAGGTAATTCAGGTCCCGGCAGACGTCCGGGCGTCAAGAGTGTTTTCTTTCGTGCTCCGTGACAAGGGTTTTCCTATGCTAATAGGGTAGTGAGTAGAGGGTTTAAACTAATTTTAACACTTTTCATAATCGAAAAAACTTCATTTGTCAAAGAAATCCTTCGTAAAGTCATGATTTTTCAATATTTAGTTTTCTTTTATTTAGGAAAGTAATTGTTTTTTTATCTTTCGGGGGGGGGGGGGGGGAGGGGTCCGTAACCCCCGAACACCTACTTCGCTACGCCAATGGCCCGTTCCCTAACGCACTCATCCGGTGTTGATGGATTTTCCAATTTCTTCATTCGTAAAGTCCTCGAGAAATTGTCATCATAACTGCTTGAAACAATCGACTATTCTGTATCTAACTCAGTTTTTCATAGAATATGGAAAACGCACCCGTCAACTAATCCCGAAAGCCCTCCTCTCCTGCTGATTTTCGACCAATGTCGAATCTTTGTGCCTTACCAGTTGGACCTTGAGAAAATTGTTCATCGCCTAGTGATAGATAATGAGGTTCCAGGGGAGTCTTGCGTGGATACAACGCACCGGAGCCGGGATCCAGCAATCGTGCTCATTCACCCGATCACCCGGGGAGGGGAGTGGAAATGGGAAGGAAAAAAAGGAAAGAGGCGCGGCCGCGACAGGAGCGGACGACGCCTCTGGGGTAGGGAAAGGGTTGGAAGGGACGGGACGGGGGAAAACACCTTAACGGTATAGAAGCGAAAAGGGCCCACTATATAAATAGCGAAACCAGGCAAAGCCATTAATATTCCAGCGATTTTAGAGGATTTTCCTATTAAAGAGAAAAATCCACCGATCAAATCGTTGGATATCGCCAAGTGACAGATTACATTCCTGCTAAGGCGGCACATTCAATCTAGTTATCGTGAAGGCTTCAGTGCCAGGGACGGCCTGGCAAGGTCGGCATTCGCCGAGGACCTTAGGGGGCCCCCGCATCGCTCGCATTTATCGTGAAGCGTACATGAAAGGTGTCATAAAAACGACTCGGCTTACTTGAACGAAGGTTTTTTTGCTATTATGAAATTCTACCTAGTCATTAGTTGCCATATTTACAAAATACTCAGTGTTAAAATATATCTTTTTTATTTACACCTCAATTTTATTTATACTAATTGTAAGTGTATATAAATAAAATAAACGTGTCACAAGATAGGAAAGAATCTGATGTTTTTTTTAAAAGGGTTTTTCGAAAAGGTTTTCTTAGAGTTTTTTTTAGATTTCTGTATATTTTCAAGGAAGAAGTTCAGTATATAGATAAAAGAACCATAATGCATCATTTAACTGTATTAGCCGTGAAATTCTCACTTTTTTTGCATTTTTTTCACGAAATTGCTATTTATTATGAACTTATCTAGTTTTTAAGTGCCAAAATTGCGTCAAAATCCGTTTCCGGCGATTCAATTTCATAAAATTTCCGAGGGACGACCCCCGGTAAAGAGTGCCCCATTGTGAGCCCTTAATAACTACAGACCGCCCCTGTTCATAGGGCAACCCGCATTGCGTAAAGTTACTCAAGACATCCGTTGTGCAATGGATCGTAGGATGGTAGCCATTATGGTCCTCTTCGATTTCAGCAAAGAATTTTACCGTGTTAACGATTCACTCCTGCAAGAATTGGAGACCTTAACTTTCCTGTTCTGCTTTAAATGGCTTCCACTCATTTCTTGAAAATCGAACTCGGGCAGTACTAGGAGCCAAGAGTGACAGTTCAACTTGGCGTGCTCCATTTATCTCACTTGAATTGACTCTACACTAGCATGGTGGTGAGGCGGATCGGGCACACATCTTGTTGATTTGTCTGAAATGGTGAATTGTAGCCGAATTCCAAAAACAAACGCACTAGAGTAGTTCGAAATAATATTTGTAATACAAGCGGTCGTCTAGTAATATAAGTGGATCTCGTGATGCAGGACTACCTGAAAAATCCCAAACAATAAGTGAAACAAGAGCTTATGCGGAAAATAAAAAAGTAATCCTATACTCGGAGTTATTTTATATTTTTCAATGGTTTCCCAAGATATTAGAAATTTGGTGATAAATACAAAAAGCACACTTCAACAGGCATTACATCACCGCCCATTTTGAAGGTGTCCTCTATTTTGTCACGTGACTGATCACTACTCAGCAGTCGTTCAGCAGATCGATATAACGGGTCACTAACCGGTGAGGGATCCCTTGATCCTGGTGAGTATCTGCTGAACGCGACCAATGATAATTTAAATCAGACCTACGTGTCTCCTTAAAGGGCTGATTAAATTTCCTCATCGTCTACATAGGTTTGGAGGGGACTTCTGTCCTACTCTTCTTAAGACTTTCACATTATACACACAATATATCCATTTGGACTATTTGAAAACTTTAGACCTCGAATTCTCAGCTGCTTTCATCTTAATGCCATCACAATCATTAAAAAATTGTGCTCCTGAAGTAAGTCCTAATGAATTTCTTCCGTACTTCAATGTTTGTATTATCTCAAGTTTAGGTATTGTACTTGTTTTTAGAAATTCCGCGTTTGCTAGGGCCATTCTTCTGACGCGCCTGTTGATTTCTGGGCGGGGTAAAACTTTTTAGCTTACTACCTTCTCCCATTATTCCTTCCCTTGATCTTCCAACGGTTTTTTCATCAGCCAACACTTCTGCTACCTAGTAAACAACCTCCAGTGCCTTGAACATCACTAGCTGGAGATCACGTACTGAATATACGTTCACTGCGGATGAATACCTTCCTCTCGACGTTTTATCTTTTTTGAACGCGTTTATCTTGAAATTATATGAGAATTAGAAGTAGGTATAGCATTCTCAGCATTTCCCTGTATCTATGTTTCCTGTATCTAATAAATTTGCAGTCGAGAAAATACCGAAAAAAAAATTTTAAATCCCCTGGAGAGAGTGTCAATACTGTAAGAGCACCTGATGATTGCGGTAATTTGTAACTATAGCCGTGTTTCACGCCTCTGTGAGGAATTGTAGAATTTGTTATTTGCAATCAACTTTGTGAAATGGAATGCCACCAAATCAGATAAACAATGTTATATTTACGTCAACCTAATATTCTAGCCCGTTGATCTCAAACGTTTGATTCAATTCGAAGCAGGGCCACTATTATAACTATTAAACAAAAATAATTGCCGAAATAATATTTGCAAAACACAGACTTTAATGGGTAGATTTAAGACGTTTATCAGTTTAAAGTTTTTTCTTTGTAAGTTTCGCAAAATATTGAATTAAGGGTCATCCAGAAAATAAGTTCCGTTTTGGTGTGTAGATCGCTAGAGGCACTTTTTGACAAATGTGGCTACATTGTACAAAAGAGGGGAATCTTCTGAATAGAATGAGAGGGAGATAGGCTCAGTAGCCTTGAAAACAGAGTCAAAGCAACTCGTTGAAATGGAGTCCTCGACGTCGCGTCCCGCCACCTCGGTGCCTGTTCCGTCTCGAGTTGTTGTGCGCGGAGTGATTCAATTTCTTCATGCCCGTGGTTTCAAATCGATTGAAATTCATTAACAGCTTCTTTCTGTGTATGGAGAGGGTGTAATGAGTGAATCAATGGTGAGGAGATGGGTTCGTGAATTTAAGGCGGGAAGACATTCACTTGAGGACGAAAGTGAAAGAGGCAGACCCTCAGTTGTCACGGACCAACTTGTGGCAAAAGTCGACAGTGCTGTACGCGGAGATCGCCGTTCCACTGTGGACGAATTTCATGAGTGTTTCCCTGAGATCTCACGATCCTTTATTCATGAGATCGTCTCGGATAAACTCGATTTTCGAAAAGTTTGCGCCCGATGGGTTCCGAAAGAGCTGACGCCCGAACACAAGTCACAACGAGTGGCTGCAGCTCGTGAATTTTTGGGCTGCTACAGAATGGAAGGGGATCCTTTTCTCAAGTCCATAGTCACTGGAGATGAAACCTGGGTATCGCACTATACCCCAGAGAACAAAAGACAATCCATGCAGAGGAAACACACCACCTCCCCAAGTGCGAAAAAATTCAAAGTTGTCAAGTCCACCAGGAAGATCATGGCCTCTGTTTTCTGAGACCAAAAACGGATACTTCTGATTGATTTCTTGCCTCAAGGAGAAACAATTAACGCCTCCCGGTATTGTGAGACTCTGAAGAAGCTTCGTCGGGCAATCCAAAACAAGAGAAGAGGAATGCTGACCTCTGGTGTGTGCCTTCTCCACGACAACGCAAGGCCTCACGTCGCTCGATCCACTACGGAACTTTTGGATCAGTTCGGTTGGGATGTTCTGACCCATTCACCTTACAGTCCCGACTTGGCCCCTTCAGACTTTCATCTGTTCACCAAAATGAAGGAGGGATTAGCCGGAGAACGTTTCACAAGTGACGAGGAAGTGAAAGAAGCAGTCACCAACTGGACCAAGGTGGTGGCGGGAAGCTTCTATGAGGAGGGAATTTCAAAGCTGATTTCTCCGTATACGAAGTGTATCGAGGTATTTGGAGATTATGTGGAAAAATAATGCATATTGTCAAAAACGTTTCCTGCAAGTTTGAATTTTTTTCAATAATAACTCGATTTAAAAAAGAAAAACGGAACTTATTTTCTGGATGACCCTCATATATAAATCCATTCAAACCATTTATTTTCGCAGTTTCACTTGTAAAAAATAAGTGCGTCCCCAAAATTCACTTATACCTCCCTAAACATATAATCTCATGTTATCTTGTTATACACAGATTACCGAGGAAATATATTTTTTTATAATTATCATGATGCATAAAACGACCTCAATTGTATGGAAATTCCTATATGAGGACGTAAGTCATTGAGATTTTAAGAGATGTGTATCAATGTATTTTCCACAGTAATCGCCATATGTAATCAGTCCGAAGATGGGTTCGTCACAGGTGTCCCGTCCCCTTTCCTGTCAGCTAATATGTTCCTACCTGCGTGTGTTTTTTGCATTACATTTGTAATAAACTAATGCATTTAAAATAATTCTGGGCGTTCCATTGCTCACTCGGTCGATCCATTTGATATTCATTATTTTTCCGTAACTCCACATTTCGAATGATTTCACCTTTAACTTATCTACTAGTTTCCAAGTAGGCTTCCGCGGAGATTATGATGAAATCTGCTGGTTTTTCCGGGTATTCTTCCGCGTTTATCCATTTGTAGGACTATATTTCGCCAACGTTCCAGTTGGCTTCCTCAGGTCCACTGAAGTGTTGATGCAGAAATTTGTTCATCTTAAATACACCCCGTTTGCCGCCTTTTTTCTCGAGGTGTGCCCTGATTGGTCAGGATCTTTGAAGACCCTTTTCCACGCGCTGGCGAGATTGTAGCCGTCTTCACGGTTGAAGTTCTTTGTCGTTTTGGCGATTTCAATTGCCTCCCTGATTATTCTCGGGTAGTAGCGGCCTTCTTTGTTCAGAAGAGAGGCGTTGTCAAAATCAATATTGTGTGTCGGTCCACTCCATTGGTGTTCCGCCACCGCTGACTGGGAGGGAATTTCAAACAAAATGAGCCCGGGGAAAAATTAGGAACGCATAAAAATGAAATACAATGCATGAAAATATTTTTAAATCCACACATCGATGAATGGCCAGCAAGTTTTCGTTGAATGATAGTTCTTGAAACTCAAATGCACATAAATAATCCACCCTTTCGCTAATCGCATGGAAGTTACGTGAAGCAAAACCG
Organism: Ischnura elegans; assembly: GCF_921293095.1. Classification (NCBI taxonomy): domain Eukaryota; kingdom Metazoa; phylum Arthropoda; class Insecta; order Odonata; family Coenagrionidae; genus Ischnura; species Ischnura elegans. The sequence goes on from NC_060250.1 coordinate 133,170,972, forward strand.
AATTACCATTGAAGCTCCGCGAATGTTGGGACCAAAGTAGTTGCGTCACTGTCAGTCTACCAATCCTTATTCCGTCGATCATATGTGCAGCCATTTTTCTATTAAATAGATATTCATCCACACCTATAAAATTTTTATAAAACGTCCCCAAATTCAAAGATACTTTTCCTAGATACATTTTCATTAAAGGTTCTCTACCGGTAAAAATAGGCCCACATGGAATATTTTGCTTGTCATTCCGGCGTATTCTCCTTCTCGCATTGAAATAGCCATGGAATGAAATTTTTAAGGAAGCAATTGTTGGTTCACAACAACTTAAAATTCCGTAACTTAGCTTTAGCTTAGTAATGAGTTGATATGAGCCAAAACTCCTCTCGAAATCCTCTCTGTGATTTAAAGAATAAGTCATTGATTTTTTCTATTCGTAATTAGTCGCATTATTATTTTTTTGTGAAAAAGACTTGAGCAGTGCAGTACAGCGTTACTAATGCGGACGTCGAAAACACGGATTCGCATTTGACGAAAAGCAAGTTAACTTACATTCTTAAATAAAAGGTTATGTTTGAGTCAAGCACTATGTGACAAATTCATATTTACTCTTCTATTTGGAATTATTCTTGTATATGGTACTATGTACTTCCTTTAAAGCAGTCCGTACAAAGAGCAGTTGGAAGCCATAAAATCGAAATGAAAATTTCTATAATTCATTTATATGCCTAACATAAACATATTATTTATGTCACAATCTAGAAAGCCTGAAATACATAACCTTCAACTTTCTCACTTTATAATTTAGTATATAAACCTTTCTTCCAATTTAAGATAATATTTGTAGAATATAAAGTACAGTATATCATCACTTCATGCTCGTATCTGTGACAGAAGCTCCGAAGAACACCAGGATTAATACCCAGAAAAACGCTTAGTTCAGCGTCACTGCAAAATTACACAAAGAGAACGACATGGGAAAGGCTTTTGAAAGTACAAGATAATTATAGTATGAATTTTATGGTTCGAATAAATTATTAGTATTACATTATCATCTTTATCTGCATCACTGATGATGAGATGATTAAATACATAAAACGGCAGCTGAGAACGTATTTTACTGACCGCATTTGTTGGGTGTTCATTAAATCTTTCAGAGAAAGGGAGAGGTAACCCGAGAAATCTAAGAAATAGTAAACTCCCTTTTGGGACTGAATAGTGAAAAACAATGCAGATCCAATGCACCCTGATAAACTCGCGGAATGTTAATCGGGGTTGCCCATTGCTGTGTTGACGGCACGTAGTTCGCCATTGAAAATTTGGGATGGGGGGTACAAGTATATTTGAGGGGGTTTCGCAGAAATAGGATCAATGTCATCGCTCACTCAATGCCTCATACCGAAGGTTGCTCTGGATAGGCGTAAATATGAAAATGATAGATCATAGGAGAACTGAGTGGAGAGCTGCGTCTAACCCCCCTTCGGATGGCTGATCTATGAAGATGGCAGTTAATTCATACGACTTACACATTCACTTTCACGTAATCATGACCCCTCTCGTGTATTTCTGTTCCTTGAACGCGTCCGTGCCAAATTTTCCCATCGCTCCGTAACGAAGAGAGACACAAAAAACAAGAGGGAGATGCAAAAAATACTAAGACGGTTTTTTTCCTGGCAATGAGAATCTATCGGAGAATACCAAAGTTTGAAATAATATCAGTTTTACCAGTATAACCCCTTGAGGAGCTGTTGAGTGTATATCTAACTAATGCAATTGAATCATAAAATGCTGAAAATCGTCCACATTTTTTTTATTATAATAGGAATTTTCCTACAGCCGGCGCACTAAGAAATGTAATGCAGATTATGATAGCAATAAAAGCCCACAGAATAATAATATTAATAATTTACTCACTCACTAAATCACGGTCAATCCCGTAAATTTCTTTCCAGAAAGCCGCTGTTTGAAACACGTTATCATCTCACTCTAACCTCACACGCACACATTTTTTCACTCCTTTCGAATTACTCAGGCGTGCCCTGTGTGTTCGCCGATGTTGATGAAGTCAGGGACGGTGGTCCGTTGGTGCAGACACTGCAACACTGACAGTTTGGGAGTGGTTTTTGAAATGACACTGGAGAATGAGTCATAGCCTTCTGACGGTTAACAAGACAAGAAATTCCGCCAAAGTTTGGAAGTGGGGAGGATTAGTAATGGAATTTATCGACGCCTGGTTGAATGGAGCACTGTTGGAGTTGGAGAGTCAAAAGCACTGAAACTATCGAACTTATTACGCAACACAAGGAAAGGACATGAGTACTTTGGAAAACTAAATTATTTTAAATGAATTTATATGAAATATTACATTTTAAAATTAATTCCAATGATATCATATTCATTTATTTAAAACTGAAAGTCTATTTTAATATATTTACGAAAATGCATCTGATTTTTTCTCGTGACGTCATAGGCGTTATCCAATCGCGTGCCTGTTGAATCTTCTAATCTTCGGGAGCCTCGACCCGTCTCAGTTTGGTGATAGTCGTCGTCGAATTAAGAGGTAAGTAACCAAGCCATATTTAAGTTGCCGGTTCCCTGTTTCATATTTACGGCATTACTTTTTTATTTTATTGTTTAAGATATAAGTGAATTTGCTGCGATTAATTCCGATGATTATGCGTGAGCCGATTGCTTTATTCCGATTAAGAACATGTATTACCCTTAGCAAAGAACCTCAAGATTTGAAGGAAGTGTTTTCGTGATATCATCGCCAGTGATTTGTATGATTTCTTTGTTCCTGCCAAAGATGCGAGGATGGTGGCGATATTTTTTCAATGCGTGCCATATTGCTATCGCTTATTCACTTTCACGGTCCGACTGCTATTGTGATACGAGATACGTCTAAATTGTTTATCATTGAGTACGATGCCTAGTAATCTAGTTTCAGTAATGTTGTCTTCATTTCTCACGTATCAGGTGATGGAAAATTGTCCATTGCAGCGATCCAGTGTGTCATATTGTGATGCCATATAATTAGTCGCTAAGGTGTACTCTGTTTAATTTTATCTGATTTGAGTATTTGTGTATCGCCGACGAGTTGCTTGAAGGTTATCCGTACGTGCTCCTTGAGTGATTTCTTAAGGGTTTTGAGGACAGTTACAATATAATGATTTGTCCCCCATCGTTGGCTAAAGGATATTGTAATCGAGTTTTCACGTCGTCTTAGCGCTCGCCTTAAGAAAATTATAGAAGAATTTTCTGGATTTTGTCTCCAAGATAGTTGACTATTTGTAAGGCTGTGCCATTTCACTGCAGATTACGTAACCTTGCAGTTATCAGTGGCATGGTATTATTCGTGAATCCTAATATTCCGTGTTGAGATTTGAAATAGACACCTCTCCTTTGTTAAAGTCGGAAAGTGGTTGTCGTTGCGTAGCTTAATCTCAAACATTAGGGAATTTCCCAGGAATTTAACCAACCAAGACCTTTCGGTTATTTTCGTATTCTCTTCCCGACCGTTAACTTACATGGCCTTCGCAATAATAAAGGAAGTATCATCGAATAAATTAGTGTACTAACTATCATTATTCACCAGCTACGTTTCTTACCTAAGATTTTCCGTCATCTTAATAGTCGGAGGGTGCTGCGATAACATTTCAGTATTCAAATTTTATGCATTTCGTACTCTCGCTTCGTGCATGGTAACAGCATTATGTTAATGTGTGTCTTTCTCTGATTTATTTCAGTGCATCCAGTCCATATGAAAGTTGTGGTGTGTCAGTTATACGAGTGATATTTCTTGGAATTCTTGTACATTGGAGAGTGATTTTGAGGAATGAATGGTATGCTGATTTCAATTTTCAATATTACACGACATTTTATTGTTATATGCCAAATTGTTGCCATTGCTAATGTTTACTTTAAATAGAAGATTTTTTCACGGGGTTATTTACTCAAGTCTAGGGACAAACAATTTTTTTTAATTTGGCTCGCTCCGCCTTGACTGGATTTCTTAAAAATTTCGAATTCCAGGGAAAATACCGGAAAAGATGCGTGAAAATTTGTGCGTTTAGGTTTTATGCAATCCTTAAGACATAGGCGACGGATTTTCCATTATATAGTTAACTTGTTTCAGAAGTGGCTATTTTTAATTTAACTTCACTTGTGTATTCGTTATGAATAGCAACTTCCCCTGAATACGCTTGACGAATGATCTTCTGAGCATTTTTGCACTTCGTGAATCAGTAGATTGGTTCCTTACAAATTAAGACATTTATGTCCCGATGCTACTTATTATTGGTTCCACGGCTTTCGACAACATTTAAACCTTATCTTAATAGTGTTGTCTTGTGGGAACTGACGGAAAATCTTTTGAAATGAGCTCCATTCTTTGCAACGCCAATAGCTGTTCGATATCTCCTCGCGTTAGTAGTATCTACAGTGTGTTTAAATTTATGGCAATGCCTCATGACTTAATCATTCAATTCTTCCGAATGCATTTAGATTAGAGTCAGTTGAGTATTCTGTATATCTAAGAGATCCTTGCTATAGCTATTTGCGTGTAACAGCTAAAAAACATATCCGGCTGTACATTAAGCTTGTAGTCACTTCGTAGTACGTTTACAGTATCTATTGTCTCTTTATTGTATTCCAAAGATATTCATATTGGATTTCTTGAGTCACATCCAGGTTTGGAGATTTTAATAAGCATTGCAAACATAATTATAAAATAAAACTAAATATTCTGAAAAATTTTGTTGAAAATACGATTAAATAATAGTAACTTGCTTGCTCACACCTTTTATTTCCTGAATTTTGCGGATGAGAGAAGCTGACCACCTGAGTTATTGGGGTGGTTATTTAGTCCTTTGAAAAAGCTTTGGCAGTTCAAAATACGGGTTTATTGAGGTCGTTCTTGTTTCAATAGTTTCCCTCGTTGATGCAGTCGAATGCTCTTCGGCCGGTAGCGAGCCTTTGAGCAGCGGCGCCTTATATCCCTGCGGTATTCTATCAGCTGAACTCTCAAGGGGAAGGGAATGGCATTAGGAGGGGGAGGGTACAAGCTTACTCCAAGGCCAAGAAGGGAGCGATTTCTAGCGGAGCCTCGACAACCTTTACTGTCTTTACAGAAATGGAAGAATGTTCAATATTCCACAGATATTTCTGTAGATGTCGCAGAATTCATTTTCTGAAGATGTTGTACCTCGTATGCAATCGTTTCAGGCTTGACTTGGTGGAAATGCGATATATTCATGATAAAATATGAGCTATAACTGTAATTTCAACACGTTAATTTAAAACTCTTCTGCCTAGAGGGTGTTTTACAGCACTGACTTTGATTTACAGATTTACAGATGACAGTGATTCACAGATTGACTTAATTAGGAATCGCTTCTAACTTTAAGCACTGAGTATTGAAATACGCGTTGAGATTGGCTACGCGAAATTCGATAGAGTTTAAAATATAAATTCTTAGCCTCAACTGCATTACTAGCATTACGTAGTAATTAGGTATTGATTGGATATAATTATATTGGATAGGTATTAATAAGTATATTTTATATTCAAGTATTAGAAATTACCATTAGTAGTTTATATTTTATTATGTATAATACGTTGTTCCTCGTTGCTGCAGCCATTATTTTCAACATACTCCATTTTTAACATTTATTTCTACATATTTCATAACACTATTAAAGGTACATTCCATTTCCATAGCCAATATTTTTTCGTGTGAAGTTGTTGGTCATCATTTGCCTTTTTCCGTTTGATATATTCTGTATGAAGTTTTGTTGCATGAGTAAGTTACCGACTATTGTTGCTTTCTTATTATGATTCTTTGCGTTGGTTCTTTTTCTTGTTGGGCTTCTTGCGGTAATTTCTCAATTAATTTTCTTTCGGTCTACCCATTTTTTGTAACCCTCCTCCTTAGGAGAACCAAACAAAGTACCATTAACCCTGAACTTTTCGAAGAGACTTTTCGAAGAGATTGAAAGGCTTTCTTGGCTAGCGATGTCATTCTTTTGGCCTCAGTGTAATAGATGATATTATTCACTAGTATGTTATTGGCTTTAGAGCACTGCATGACGTAGACTTCATGACATCATGACGAGACAGATTTCGTTGTTCCATCTTCTTCGGATGATATATAAATATTTCCTTTTCCTCCTACTCCTCTTACCACTTCCTAATTTCTTACTCGAGCGAAGCTCTTCCTCTTCATTCTTCGGTAGCACCACATTTCGAATTTTACCACTATTGACATTTTTGTTGACGACCCTGAGAGAATAATTTGCTATTCCCAAACCTCATTCTTTCTGCCCGCGATTTGATTGCCATGCAATACCTATCACTTTAAATTTCCGCATTTGCCGTTAGCTGTTTTCTCGTTTCGGAATATGGAAAACTTAAATGTCGATATGTTCCATGAGGAACTTTCCTCTTGTGATTGAAATGAAGTGTATAACCCAATTTATATCGATTTCCAACTATATTTATTGAATTATAATATTAAAAGTAATATAATTATAGTTTCCCTTCTTTGTACTTGTACTCCATATCGTCGTAAATCCCCATAGTTCAGCCCCGATATTATGAAGGTATTATCAGATAGAAATCGACTCCACCGGACATTCTTTCGGACAATGGAAACTAAAGTACTTTAGTTATTCTGGGAACGTCGAGACTGAATTAAGACACTGGTTTTAGGGCTAAGCCGTCTATTTTTTTTCTCCTTTCTCACACATTTTCTTCAGCATAAGTGACTCAACTAAAACCTGGCGCAAACTAAGGAACCTTCGGTCTCATTCGGCCTCGTGTAAATGTCCTTCCGTTACATATCTCCATTGAAAAACTTTATGAGTACATGGAAAATGAAATAATTTACTTTGTTAGGACCACTAATATATTTGAGTAAACACGACCCGGTTTTCCTAACATCTACATACCGTATTTATCTGAACATAGTCCCCCCCTTTTTTCCAAAAATGCCCGCCATAAAAGCCATAATATTCAAACGCATTTTTTAATTTTTTCCCATAACTGAGGTCTCAAAATTAGGGGGGGGGATTATATTCAGAGGGTACTATATTCGGAGAAAACGGTAATATCCTGAGACTCTTTGGCAGGGGGTGATCAATTACCAGCATCCAGCATGTAATTAGATTCCCACATGCACGCCACACGGTTCAAAAATGCGTTGACATGCTAAAAAATTACCACCATAATATCACAAGCTGTTATAAATAATAATAAAATTCATAAACATGCATTAAGGTAAACAAAAGTTAGTAGGCTACACTAAAGGTATTACAATCTATTTGCGAGTTCTAACGCTGACGTTAAAATCTCCTGTTGATCGAGGAAAAAAAGACATTCCGTATCTGTCTGTTCTACAGTCTATCTCTCTTATTTTTTGTATAATCTGATCTACCGTAGTTTGTTGGCGTTCGTAATATATAGCTAACTTCGTTAGAATAGACATTACTCTTGAATTTATCTAAAAGGTTTACTCCATTTTTCAATCTACGGTCTGACAGACATTCCCTTCCGAGTTTATCTAAGAGGTCAGTTACACTAACAAGACCATGAGTAAGTAAACGACCAGTGTTGCCTCTTATTTTGATTTTTTGCCTTATTGCTTATTTGCTTTTTCCTATTGGGCTTCTTGCGGTAATATTTCAATAATTTTCTGTCGGACTACCCATTTTTTTGTAACCCTCCACCTTTGGGGAACCCAACAAAGTACCATTACCCTGAAGAGGTTATGACGTTTTTTTCGACTTTTCACGTAACTGGAAGCTCTTCTTAGCACGCGTTCTCTGTTTTTAAGCCTATTTCATGAGGGCGCCACCACTGGCAGCGTATTCTAAATGGGGTCTAACGAGGGAAAAGTAGCTAATTTCTCTCACTTTGTCTTCGCACTTCCCTTTTGACTAAACCCATTCTACGATTACCTTGACCGGTTATTTCCCAAATACCTATGTTTATTCCACGATAGATCATAATGAGTGTAACACCTAGCTATTTCACGGATTCAACAGTCTCTAATTGGGTACCACCAATGATTTAGCTACGTTGTGGGGAGATATTGTTTTACCAGAAATTCTTTACGACGCATTTTTTTCAAATTTAATTCTAACAGCAACGTATAGGTCGCACCACGCTTGGATGGCAGCAAGGTCGTTCGTTAGTTCATCCCTATTTTTTGTGGAATGGATTTCCCTGTAAACTACAGCGTCGTCTACAAATAATCGTAGATTACAGTGTAATACTTCACCACTTTCGTTTATGTAAAGAAGGAATAGGAGTGGGCCTATGACAATACCCTGAGGGACACCAGAAATGACTATCATCGTTGGAGGCTGCACCGTCTAATACGACTCTTTGCACGCGGTAACTCAAAAGCTCTCTTATCCAGGAAAAGACATCTTTATCTAGGCTTTCAGATTTCAGTTTCATTATTAACTTTCCGTGGGGTACATTATCAAATGCTTTTTGAAATCAAGAAAAATTGCGTCTACTGGAATGCAGTACTCTGCGGAGACTAAAATATCGTGGGTAAAAAGCGCTATCTGTGTTTCGCATGATCTATTTTTCCTGAATCCATGCTGAGTTCTCATTCACAAGTTTTGTGCGTCTAGGTGTTTTATTAATGAGCTGACTACGATGTGTTCAAGGGCTTTGCATGCGATGGATGTAAAAGATATCGGTCTGTAATTAGATGGCTGTTCCTCATCTTCACTTTTGAATATTGGCGTTACGTTAGCATTTTTCCAGTCAATAGGTACTTCGTGTTGCTCGATGGATTTACTGAATATTAACTGCAAGGAGGGGGCAATTTCTGAGGCTAGTTCTCCATATACCCGAGACGGGATTTCGTCTTGACCAGGTGATGTATTTGGACTGATCGATTTCAACATATTTTCTATTCCGTACGCACTAATGTCAATAGGTGGCGTCTTTCGTATGCAGAGTTTGTCAACTGTCTCGGGTGAGTTCTGAGAAGGCTGAGTGAACACGCTCTTGAAGTAGGAATTTAATAAATTGGCTTATCGGAACTGTCAACACATCTCCATTATTGTTTCTCAGCGTACATACGGTAAATGTTTTACATTAAACTTCCCTAACATGTGACCAAAATGCTTTTGGGTTATCCCGTAACTGCTCTACTAGTTTTTTTCTTTTAAAATTTGTGAATGCATTCCTGAACGCTTCCTTCATGGCGGCTTTATTCATCCTATATTTTTTAATTATTAACTCGCGTTCATTAGCGGATAAATCCGTGCTTTAAATAAAATATACATTTTTCATTTTAGCATGGCACGCTCTCTGTCGCCTCAACGATTTTCTCACTTCCGTGTCATACCATCTCGGTTCGACGCCTTCTTTTTTATTTTACTTGGGAATTAGCTATTTATTCCCGAAGTTACGAGCGAAATAAAACCTTTCCTAGTACCCTCTACATTTTATTTCATTACTGATTCTTGAAACGTGGTGAAAACATATTTCAGATGGCTCTTAAACCCATCAAAAACAGCTCTTTTAAAAATGAGAATTTTCCGTTCCTTTTATTATTTCGAGCGGTATTTACAGAAAACTTTGCAGTTACTACCCCATGTTCACTTATGCCTTCGACGGTGCGCACGTTTATTGCCTGATGAGGTATATTTGTCGCTAATAAGTCCAATATACTTTCTTCTCTGTTAGGTATGGATGCTATTTGAAACAATGAATTTGATGTAAAAGTGTGTGATAGCGCCTTGCAATTCGCTTTATCCTTCCCTCCAGGAATGAAGCTATACGTATACCAATCTATCGCGGGTACAGTCGATTCACTAGTATAGCAACAGATGAAGCGGCGTCACTTTCGCGGAGGCTTGGAAACTGAGTTTCTGAATTTTCTATTATACATTATACCTGTAGGAGAGAAATTTGTAGGGAAAAATATGGAAAATATTTCAGTCAAATTTTCTTCTCCATCAAGTCTTTTTTTCGCATTACCCGATTGTTCCATCGCTTTCCATAAAATGTTGACACTCACGATACACACTTAATTGATTGGGCCGGGTCGGTGAAAACTTGGAAGGTTGGCACATGAAGCAACCTGCATCTTTTGCCTTCATGGCACCAAGAGCCTTCAGTCAAACTACAGGAGCAAATGCCCCATCGTACTTAAGATCAGCGGATGAAATGCACTGAGGTAATTCAGGTCCCGGCAGACGTCCGGGCGTCAAGAGTGTTTTCTTTCGTGCTCCGTGACAAGGGTTTTCCTATGCTAATAGGGTAGTGAGTAGAGGGTTTAAACTAATTTTAACACTTTTCATAATCGAAAAAACTTCATTTGTCAAAGAAATCCTTCGTAAAGTCATGATTTTTCAATATTTAGTTTTCTTTTATTTAGGAAAGTAATTGTTTTTTTATCTTTCGGGGGGGGGGGGGGGGGGGGGGGTCCGTAACCCCCGAACACCTACTTCGCTACGCCAATGGCCCGTTCCCTAACGCACTCATCCGGTGTTGATGGATTTTCCAATTTCTTCATTCGTAAAGTCCTCGAGAAATTGTCATCATAACTGCTTGAAACAATCGACTATTCTGTATCTAACTCAGTTTTTCATAGAATATGGAAAACGCACCCGTCAACTAATCCCGAAAGCCCTCCTCTCCTGCTGATTTTCGACCAATGTCGAATCTTTGTGCCTTACCAGTTGGACCTTGAGAAAATTGTTCATCGCCTAGTGATAGATAATGAGGTTCCAGGGGAGTCTTGCGTGGATACAACGCACCGGAGCCGGGATCCAGCAATCGTGCTCATTCACCCGATCACCCGGGGAGGGGAGTGGAAATGGGAAGGAAAAAAAGGAAAGAGGCGCGGCCGCGACAGGAGCGGACGACGCCTCTGGGGTAGGGAAAGGGTTGGAAGGGACGGGACGGGGGAAAACACCTTAACGGTATAGAAGCGAAAAGGGCCCACTATATAAATAGCGAAACCAGGCAAAGCCATTAATATTCCAGCGATTTTAGAGGATTTTCCTATTAAAGAGAAAAATCCACCGATCAAATCGTTGGATATCGCCAAGTGACAGATTACATTCCTGCTAAGGCGGCACATTCAATCTAGTTATCGTGAAGGCTTCAGTGCCAGGGACGGCCTGGCAAGGTCGGCATTCGCCGAGGACCTTAGGGGGCCCCCGCATCGCTCGCATTTATCGTGAAGCGTACATGAAAGGTGTCATAAAAACGACTCGGCTTACTTGAACGAAGGTTTTTTTGCTATTATGAAATTCTACCTAGTCATTAGTTGCCATATTTACAAAATACTCAGTGTTAAAATATATCTTTTTTATTTACACCTCAATTTTATTTATACTAATTGTAAGTGTATATAAATAAAATAAACGTGTCACAAGATAGGAAAGAATCTGATGTTTTTTTTAAAAGGGTTTTTCGAAAAGGTTTTCTTAGAGTTTTTTTTAGATTTCTGTATATTTTCAAGGAAGAAGTTCAGTATATAGATAAAAGAACCATAATGCATCATTTAACTGTATTAGCCGTGAAATTCTCACTTTTTTTGCATTTTTTTCACGAAATTGCTATTTATTATGAACTTATCTAGTTTTTAAGTGCCAAAATTGCGTCAAAATCCGTTTCCGGCGATTCAATTTCATAAAATTTCCGAGGGACGACCCCCGGTAAAGAGTGCCCCATTGTGAGCCCTTAATAACTACAGACCGCCCCTGTTCATAGGGCAACCCGCATTGCGTAAAGTTACTCAAGACATCCGTTGTGCAATGGATCGTAGGATGGTAGCCATTATGGTCCTCTTCGATTTCAGCAAAGAATTTTACCGTGTTAACGATTCACTCCTGCAAGAATTGGAGACCTTAACTTTCCTGTTCTGCTTTAAATGGCTTCCACTCATTTCTTGAAAATCGAACTCGGGCAGTACTAGGAGCCAAGAGTGACAGTTCAACTTGGCGTGCTCCATTTATCTCACTTGAATTGACTCTACACTAGCATGGTGGTGAGGCGGATCGGGCACACATCTTGTTGATTTGTCTGAAATGGTGAATTGTAGCCGAATTCCAAAAACAAACGCACTAGAGTAGTTCGAAATAATATTTGTAATACAAGCGGTCGTCTAGTAATATAAGTGGATCTCGTGATGCAGGACTACCTGAAAAATCCCAAACAATAAGTGAAACAAGAGCTTATGCGGAAAATAAAAAAGTAATCCTATACTCGGAGTTATTTTATATTTTTCAATGGTTTCCCAAGATATTAGAAATTTGGTGATAAATACAAAAAGCACACTTCAACAGGCATTACATCACCGCCCATTTTGAAGGTGTCCTCTATTTTGTCACGTGACTGATCACTACTCAGCAGTCGTTCAGCAGATCGATATAACGGGTCACTAACCGGTGAGGGATCCCTTGATCCTGGTGAGTATCTGCTGAACGCGACCAATGATAATTTAAATCAGACCTACGTGTCTCCTTAAAGGGCTGATTAAATTTCCTCATCGTCTACATAGGTTTGGAGGGGACTTCTGTCCTACTCTTCTTAAGACTTTCACATTATACACACAATATATCCATTTGGACTATTTGAAAACTTTAGACCTCGAATTCTCAGCTGCTTTCATCTTAATGCCATCACAATCATTAAAAAATTGTGCTCCTGAAGTAAGTCCTAATGAATTTCTTCCGTACTTCAATGTTTGTATTATCTCAAGTTTAGGTATTGTACTTGTTTTTAGAAATTCCGCGTTTGCTAGGGCCATTCTTCTGACGCGCCTGTTGATTTCTGGGCGGGGTAAAACTTTTTAGCTTACTACCTTCTCCCATTATTCCTTCCCTTGATCTTCCAACGGTTTTTTCATCAGCCAACACTTCTGCTACCTAGTAAACAACCTCCAGTGCCTTGAACATCACTAGCTGGAGATCACGTACTGAATATACGTTCACTGCGGATGAATACCTTCCTCTCGACGTTTTATCTTTTTTGAACGCGTTTATCTTGAAATTATATGAGAATTAGAAGTAGGTATAGCATTCTCAGCATTTCCCTGTATCTATGTTTCCTGTATCTAATAAATTTGCAGTCGAGAAAATACCGAAAAAAAAATTTTAAATCCCCTGGAGAGAGTGTCAATACTGTAAGAGCACCTGATGATTGCGGTAATTTGTAACTATAGCCGTGTTTCACGCCTCTGTGAGGAATTGTAGAATTTGTTATTTGCAATCAACTTTGTGAAATGGAATGCCACCAAATCAGATAAACAATGTTATATTTACGTCAACCTAATATTCTAGCCCGTTGATCTCAAACGTTTGATTCAATTCGAAGCAGGGCCACTATTATAACTATTAAACAAAAATAATTGCCGAAATAATATTTGCAAAACACAGACTTTAATGGGTAGATTTAAGACGTTTATCAGTTTAAAGTTTTTTCTTTGTAAGTTTCGCAAAATATTGAATTAAGGGTCATCCAGAAAATAAGTTCCGTTTTGGTGTGTAGATCGCTAGAGGCACTTTTTGACAAATGTGGCTACATTGTACAAAAGAGGGGAATCTTCTGAATAGAATGAGAGGGAGATAGGCTCAGTAGCCTTGAAAACAGAGTCAAAGCAACTCGTTGAAATGGAGTCCTCGACGTCGCGTCCCGCCACCTCGGTGCCTGTTCCGTCTCGAGTTGTTGTGCGCGGAGTGATTCAATTTCTTCATGCCCGTGGTTTCAAATCGATTGAAATTCATTAACAGCTTCTTTCTGTGTATGGAGAGGGTGTAATGAGTGAATCAATGGTGAGGAGATGGGTTCGTGAATTTAAGGCGGGAAGACATTCACTTGAGGACGAAAGTGAAAGAGGCAGACCCTCAGTTGTCACGGACCAACTTGTGGCAAAAGTCGACAGTGCTGTACGCGGAGATCGCCGTTCCACTGTGGACGAATTTCATGAGTGTTTCCCTGAGATCTCACGATCCTTTATTCATGAGATCGTCTCGGATAAACTCGATTTTCGAAAAGTTTGCGCCCGATGGGTTCCGAAAGAGCTGACGCCCGAACACAAGTCACAACGAGTGGCTGCAGCTCGTGAATTTTTGGGCTGCTACAGAATGGAAGGGGATCCTTTTCTCAAGTCCATAGTCACTGGAGATGAAACCTGGGTATCGCACTATACCCCAGAGAACAAAAGACAATCCATGCAGAGGAAACACACCACCTCCCCAAGTGCGAAAAAATTCAAAGTTGTCAAGTCCACCAGGAAGATCATGGCCTCTGTTTTCTGAGACCAAAAACGGATACTTCTGATTGATTTCTTGCCTCAAGGAGAAACAATTAACGCCTCCCGGTATTGTGAGACTCTGAAGAAGCTTCGTCGGGCAATCCAAAACAAGAGAAGAGGAATGCTGACCTCTGGTGTGTGCCTTCTCCACGACAACGCAAGGCCTCACGTCGCTCGATCCACTACGGAACTTTTGGATCAGTTCGGTTGGGATGTTCTGACCCATTCACCTTACAGTCCCGACTTGGCCCCTTCAGACTTTCATCTGTTCACCAAAATGAAGGAGGGATTAGCCGGAGAACGTTTCACAAGTGACGAGGAAGTGAAAGAAGCAGTCACCAACTGGACCAAGGTGGTGGCGGGAAGCTTCTATGAGGAGGGAATTTCAAAGCTGATTTCTCCGTATACGAAGTGTATCGAGGTATTTGGAGATTATGTGGAAAAATAATGCATATTGTCAAAAACGTTTCCTGCAAGTTTGAATTTTTTTCAATAATAACTCGATTTAAAAAAGAAAAACGGAACTTATTTTCTGGATGACCCTCATATATAAATCCATTCAAACCATTTATTTTCGCAGTTTCACTTGTAAAAAATAAGTGCGTCCCCAAAATTCACTTATACCTCCCTAAACATATAATCTCATGTTATCTTGTTATACACAGATTACCGAGGAAATATATTTTTTTATAATTATCATGATGCATAAAACGACCTCAATTGTATGGAAATTCCTATATGAGGACGTAAGTCATTGAGATTTTAAGAGATGTGTATCAATGTATTTTCCACAGTAATCGCCATATGTAATCAGTCCGAAGATGGGTTCGTCACAGGTGTCCCGTCCCCTTTCCTGTCAGCTAATATGTTCCTACCTGCGTGTGTTTTTTGCATTACATTTGTAATAAACTAATGCATTTAAAATAATTCTGGGCGTTCCATTGCTCACTCGGTCGATCCATTTGATATTCATTATTTTTCCGTAACTCCACATTTCGAATGATTTCACCTTTAACTTATCTACTAGTTTCCAAGTAGGCTTCCGCGGAGATTATGATGAAATCTGCTGGTTTTTCCGGGTATTCTTCCGCGTTTATCCATTTGTAGGACTATATTTCGCCAACGTTCCAGTTGGCTTCCTCAGGTCCACTGAAGTGTTGATGCAGAAATTTGTTCATCTTAAATACACCCCGTTTGCCGCCTTTTTTCTCGAGGTGTGCCCTGATTGGTCAGGATCTTTGAAGACCCTTTTCCACGCGCTGGCGAGATTGTAGCCGTCTTCACGGTTGAAGTTCTTTGTCGTTTTGGCGATTTCAATTGCCTCCCTGATTATTCTCGGGTAGTAGCGGCCTTCTTTGTTCAGAAGAGAGGCGTTGTCAAAATCAATATTGTGTGTCGGTCCACTCCATTGGTGTTCCGCCACCGCTGACTGGGTGAAATGTCTATTTTTTACTGCCCTTCTGTGCTCTTGGACTCGGCATTTCAGTGCTCGTGATGTTTGGCCGATATAGGACTCACCGCAGCTGCATTTAATTTGATATACTCCTCCACAGATGTCATTAGGTTGGTGGTCTTTCGTGTTGACGAGGATATTCGACATCTTGGTGACGCATTTGAATCTGGTCATGATGTTGTGTTTCTGGAGAGCTCTCGCGATCTTTTCCGTGGTACCGGCGCACAGTGGTCCCAAATCGAAAAAAGCTGGCCAAAAGTCGTTTTTTCGAAAATTTTCAAGGAATTTTTGAACCTTACTTTCGGATTCTACAGGATATGGTCTACAAAATACACTACTAAGTTAGTATTTTTGTTCATCAGAGCGGCTGCAGTGATCCGTCAAACATGGAGCGTTCACCGTAAAAATCACAGTTGCGTGAAATCGGTCGATTTTGAGGAAGTTCAGCGTCATGCAGGACAACCTTTACGCGATATATTTGGCCAAAAACATTTTTAACTACAAATATAAACATTATTACATAGTGGGACATAAATTTTATTCGGATTTTACTATGTTTACTATTTTATATATATTTTGTAACTTTTAGTGTTTTTTACCCGACTTTTCAAATAAAATGTACAATATCGTTTAGAGAGGCACGTGAATGCACGGTATCTTTTGCACCAATACAAAGGGAAAAGTATATGCAACGCAGTAGTGAAGAAAATTTTTGCTACTAGTTGCTACTCCGACCTCAGCATTGATTTAACTATAATGATGCAATGCGCTGACGCGGGCGGCGGCCTGGCTGGCGCGTGGTAGGGCTCGTGGAAATCCAGTATTTATGGGTGTTATTCAACATTGTTGGATACTTTATTTCTACAAAAAATATTTACCCTATGAATAAACATCTCTTGTCATACGTAGAACGTTTTATCATTAATAGTTTCCACTTGACCTTACCTTTTATTTACGCGTGCCCATGCTCTCATAAAAATTGCTTAAGGACTCGAGCGGAAGGATATATTTATGGAACGAAAGTTCGCAGCTGTGTTTATAGTAATCCTCAAAAATATTAATGCATTCAAAACAAAAAAGAATCCCTCAAATGCTACTCCACCCTTTCCTTCCGTTAGACGGGTTAGTTTTCGCCCTCTCGCGGCACATTGTCCCTCTGTCGCCTCCTTAGCGGCCTCCTCAACCACATGCAGGGCAAACGACGGCCGAAAAGGCCTAGGCTATTGATTGCGCCCATCGGGAAAACACAACCACCGCTCTCTGTACACTTGTTATGAATTGCACTTTGGCCACCGGGGATGAACGGAGTAAGCCTTTTCACCTTTCAAATGTGATATTTCCAAGAAAATGGAGATAATAGCATCGCGAACCTCACACTGTGGAACCCCCAAATTACTTCTAGACATCGCTTGCCCGAAATTTTCTTGCCAAAACTCAGTTTTACTCAGATTTTGCCAAACGAAAGACGTGAAAGTTAGTTTCCTCAAGCGTGAAGATCGAGTCTTGAAAAAGTCGAGTATCCTCGAACTTTTTAAAGAAGACTTGTGGGGTTGAAGAAGAGTGCCCATAGTGTTTTAGTTCGATAACTCTGAAAATTTTCACGCGTCTTGAGATGCATGAAAAATTTCTTGAAAGTGGAAAAGGGTCCGTATCGTTTAAAAACCAATACTTATTGGATTGCTGGAGCAACAAGTTAGAGTTAGATGAGGACGTTAATTCAAAATTTATCCTAAAAAAATTGCGTAGAAGTGTTTTTTCTCTCAAATTATCTTCGCCGGTGGAAGGAAAGAAAAAGAAATGACAGGTTTTTTAGAAGAAAGTTCGCTGACTGCCTAAATGAGAAGTTGAAATTTCCTCCGCCTTTATTTAAACAATTTGAGAAGTCCAGTGAAAGGGCCTAGAGATGGAAAACGGAGGATCTTAGAGCTAGCACATCGCCAGTAGAGCATCCATGAGTTATCGAAGCAAAGGTGATGAGTTCGTGGCGAAAATAATAAATGAGGTGACAACAACCACTCTCTCAAGAGCGCGGCGAGTGTTATCAAAATGGAGAGCCAAGGATGTGAGGCAAAGTAAAATCTCCCACGAAGAAGCCCTTTCCATGATCGTTTCTGGTAATTTCACGAAACATCAGTACTTGCTCCTCCGACGGACATCTAAAGAAGCTGCCCTTCCTATTGTCCACTTGTCCGAGGAGGCAATGGGGGCGAGGAATAAGGACATAAGAAGATTCAGGGAGCACCATGCAAGGAAATTTTCCTGGATAGCAACGAATGAAGACCTGTTTAAAAGATTACTCCTAACTTCAGATGCAATGATATCAAGTATTTCTAAGGCTCAAAGAAGGAAATTACTTCAATTACCAGTCGAGGTAAAGAGTTTATTAATCCTGGAAGAATTGAGTGGAGGACGACTGTGATGAGGATTTGTCGGATAGTGATCATGAATTTATTTAAATTTTTTTCGTAACAATGACTGAGAAAGATAAGGAGAAATGTTAACTTACTTTTTTTGATAATTAAAAAAGCCCAAATTAATGGAAAATCTCATTTAATTTTTCGTACCAAATCATGTGCTCGTTAAATTGATGCCTCACTTCGTAACGAGCTTATTGCAAGCGTATCAATAAATTTGGCGTTTAACTTGAGTTATAGGAGTTATGAAATATTGTTTATAACATTTCAATGATTGTAATAATGCCTCCGTTGAAACTTGTGAAATACGGAACCCCGTTTAAAATTGCTTCCAAATCCATTGGCACGTTACAAGGAACTATAAAATTGTCTACTTAATTAGAATTAGATATTATAATTTTTAAACAATTAATGCAGTTCAATAATATTAATAATATACTTATAATATAAATTTCCAATTAATATTAACTTATTTTTCGTATCAAATACGATCAAACATATGAGAAAGTAGAAAATGTTCTCTTGGTTCATTCAAAATAAGTTGTTCAAAATTTGTCCAAAAATAAACAATGCAGTCATTTTATATGCATTTATGTATGTTTTAAATAACTAATTCAGTTTTATGATATGTATAATTTTAATTTACTATCACCAGTATAATCTCAAATTCCAATGTTAAAAAAATTAATTGTTTAAACAAAATGTGAAATAGCAATAAAATTATTGCAAATACATAAAAAATAGTTATAAATTCAGAATAAGCGGGTCAAAAACAATAAGAATAGACCTTTAGGTCAAATATATACATAATAACAACGGCGTAATTAATTTTGGCCAGCTTTTTTCGATTTGGGACCACTGTGCGGCGACGTAAGGTAGGATAGCGTGTGCCCTCGCCTTTTCTGTAGTAGGGCTCTCTTCATTGGTCCTTTTTGGGGCCATCCGCGACTGCTTACGTTCCATTTTGTGGAAAATCTTCGAGATGTTTTCTCGCCGGAAGCCGTTCATCTGGAAAGTTTCCATTAAATGCCGTTTTTCTTTTTCGATGGAGGCAGCGTCTGAGATGGAGCATGCTCGGTGGAATAATGTTTTAATTACTCCGAATTTCTGTTGTGGGTGGTGATGGGAGTCTGCATGGAGATATCGGTCCGTGTGGGTATTTTTACGAAAAACGGAGTGTCCCAAAGTCCCATCTCCTTTCTTCTCGACCAGTACGTCTAGAAAAGGTAGGCGATTGTCCGTATCCATCTCCATGGTAAATGTTATGGCAGCATTTTGTACGTTCAGGTGGTGCAAGAACTTCTGGAGTTCATCTTTTCCGTGGGGCCATATCACAAATGTGTCATCCACATACCTCACAAAGAGTTTTGGCTTTTTGTTGAAGGACTGCAGGGCTTTCCGTTCAAAATCTTCCATGAAAAGATTGGCAATTACCGGGGAGAGTGGGGACCCCATTGCAGCACCATTTGTTTGCCTGTCTTCAAAGATCCTGACCAATCAGGGCACACCTCGAGAAAAAAGGCGGCAAACGGGGTGTATTTAAGATGAACAAATTTCTGCATCAACACTTCAGTGGACCTGAGGAAGCCAACTGGAACGTTGGCGAAATATAGTCCTACAAATGGATAAACGCGGAAGAATACCCGGAAAAACCGGCAGAATTTATCTACTAGTGTCAAAACACATGCCCACATGCATGCTATACAGACACATGCTCAACATGCAGCAACTGATCCATTGGTTCCTTGCTTCCATGCTTCCTATTTTGGCCGCAAATGAATCCTTCTTAACGCAGAGTACCCGCTTCGAAAACGCTATTCAACAATTTCTTTCTTTATTCGTTCATTGCTGGTGAATTGGCTTCGGAGGTTGAAAAACTAATAAACCTTTTCCATCTGTAGTTTTCCAAGTTGAATTTTTGTCCTGGTATCCTCTTTTTGTTACCATTATTGCTTTTCCTTTTTATTAATTTTTGTTTGATATTTGACCATTTTCCCTTCCATATTTATTTACATAACTTCCTCAAATCCCTCTCTGTCTCTTACTAAAATACGACTGTTATGTCGTCCGCAAATCGCAATATACTTACTAATGATTTATCGATTTTGTCTCTTTAAGCCTTCTCATTAATCTTATTGATGTCGTTCTCGATGTAAACACCAAATTGAGGGGAAAAATGTGCTCTCAATGTCAATTGTACATTATTTTAATGAGCAAAATATCAAGCCTCTTGACGAATGCAAACCTATCCCCACTTGAATTATTATCAATACTTAGGTGATAATGTGCTTACGGAAATAATGTTTTATTGAATAAAAGAACAGTCTAAAACATTTTTCTTCGAGCCAAGAAACATGCGTAAATATTTGATTTCGATTTTCTGGATCATTGCGAGCAAAAAGTCGTCTTTTTGTGCTAATTGCGTGACAACCCCGTAATACTTCATAATTTACATTTAATTACGCCCATTATCACGCTTATCTCTCACAAATTGTGATTTAACAGCAATTAAGTGTGTATGATGCGTGAAAGAGATTCGTATTCGAAGCATATACTGATTTTTATACCACAGACAACACCTTCTCTTCTAAGTTCACTCGTTCTATAAGGCGGGTGGTGGAATCCGGCTTAACGTTGCTATTGTCCATCACGTCCTTTTTATTTCTTTGCTTATGAACTAGAGTCGTATTCTCGGATTTTTCGTAAGAATGGGGAATATAATGGACCTCGATTCGTTGGAACATATGGATGTATTATTATCTCGACCGGTTGGAAACTGAAGATAGAAACTTTTATACAGTTTAGTCGTCTTAAAGCGCCAGACCTATCTTCGTCTTATCCCTAGACTTGCCGTAAAGCTTTGAAGTGGGGCATGTTTTTGACACCACTGGAGATATGAATTCATTATTCCAAATTGTAATAAAGGAACAGCTCCTTCGATTCGATATTTAACTGAAATTTTATCGATCGAGCTGCTTCATATAAATTTCTCCACCTAAATTCCAAATTGAAAATGATTTGTTGATTAACTCAACCCCTACAGGCCTGACCAAAACCGAGTTATCTTTTCATTTCAGACCCCATCTCATCAACCTCTTATGGAAATGTTTTTCTGAAACAATGATATTAACTTTCTCTCATTGTCAATATGGATGCCATGGCTTCGAGTGGCCTATGCCACGATCGCGGAATTCACTCGTACACCGAATATCGGTGCAGCATAGCGGTCTGGCGAAGTGCACGAACATTTTGCCAAAGGGAAAAATCATCATGACTATACCACAATCTTAAGATTAATTTGATAACTTGATATTGATATACTTATATATACAATAATATTGATATACTTATCCGTTAGGCGAAGTATCACTCTTGTTCTATTTTTTCTGCCCGACATTAAAATACAGCTCGATTCTTGCATTATGTCCTATTCGTCGCTCTTGAAGTAGGGCTTAAAGTGTAATTTTTGGGTGTTTTGATGGTGGCCCATTTGTCTAGTAAAAACTTAATTGATCGCGGGAAGTCGAATTACGATATTTATCTATCCGTTCAGCAAAGTATCTCTCTTATGGTATCGTTTTGCCCCACATGAAATTATAGTCCTGCTCTTGCACTGTCCTCTGCGTAACTCTTGATAGATGTCTCAGTTCCATGTTTCAGGATATCTAAGCCGCTGAACCACCAGTGGCCTACAACTATCTAACTTCGTCCAAAAGCTGTATAGCGATATCTCTTTCGCCCGTAGTAATTTTTTAACGGTTGCCGCCCCATTTCTTTGATGTTTATGTGTGCGATTCGTTACCCACCATTAGTGTATTCATAATATACGAATTATTTGGTTTTAGAAATAACGGTTTAGACGAATGGCAAGGGTCAATTTTATCCTCATTTGAAAAAGGCCAGATCCGCGCCCTTGCGATGCCACTCCACGTGACGTCACAGGGACCTAGTTTCTATACGAGGAGTTTTACACCGTCTGAGATTACCAATGCATGAATGAGGCATAGGGCTCAGGGAAACATTTCTTAATAATCACCTATTAAAACTGCCTAAGGTCGGAAAGTTTCCTTCGTTTGGTAGGGTATTAATAGTCCTTATTTAAGCCAAGCGCTACCTGCTAACAGGATACTTTGCTCCATGCTAGCAACCTGGATCGCAGCGGCTCACATACCCTAGCCCCAAGGTTACCTCACATGGCGGCAGAGGGAACCAGAATGACCTCATATGGGCTTTTCCCAGCATTCATACTTAGCAGTCGAGTTTTCGCAAAAAATGCTTGAAAATTTTCACTTTTCATATAATCGCAAAAAATAGATAACGTCATTTAAAAATCCAAAGCGTGAAATATATACTCCAGCAGTGATAATCTTTCCATTTAGGAAATATGGAAATTAAAGGAGACCACCCTTTTCTTGATGTGCTGCATTAGCTTCACTCTTGGCCTTCCTCAAGGGATTTTATAATCATTTCTTTCCTCCATTACGTGTCTTATTTTTTTTAGATTTATCACTCTATTCATTCCTGTCATGAATTAGAATGCTAATCATCACCATCATGATTCAACAATCCTAATATTAGTTTGGCACTTCGTCTTTTCTAACTTAGTTATTACATCTTCATTTCGGTTTCATCCACTCTTAACCTGGAATTTCATAAATTCTACTTGAAATATGTCACGAGCTGTACACCGCTAGAATATTTATCGGAGTAATCTCCGGAAAACAAGGATTATTTCCACTTTTTAACTTTTAAATGAAGAGGACTATCGTCAGATCAGCCGGTGGCTAATAACTTCGCGTTAAGATTTCATTTATTTCAAAATAAATTCGTAAACAATTTACGCACTGGGTGAGAAAATCAGCTCGAATGAAGAAAAAATCGTGAGTGAACCTTATATCTGTGCAACGATATTTTAATAATTGCATTGTTGATTCACAATTTATTATTTACGCCTGATGTATTATTTTTGGCACTATTTAATAATGATTATCGTATAAAATTGTTATTTTGTGCTGTTTTTTCATTCTTCTCATTAATTCTTTTGGAAAGGATAGAAAAATAACGCATGGTATCAGTTGATTATTTACGATGTATTAGAAATTCTCGCAATCGTAGAAGAAACCACATTTTCCCTGAGAAATCTTTTACAGCTATTGTAACAAAACTTTTATAATTAGTGTTTTCATTCCAGGCGTCATAAAAGGCTTTGGAAATTGAATGATTGAATTGACTCATGGAATGAAAAAATATGTTATGGGAAGATAAAGGCATCCTCCATTTTTCCGGCTTGATCCATTGTTTGATAAATTACATAAGTCGATTTGGTTCATTCAAATAACGAGAAACCAAGCTACTAGCATGAAATGGCAATAACTATTTGGCGTATAACTTTAAGGAATTCATTAATTTAAATAGTGATTTATTTAATTTTAAATGGATAATAAAGTTAAAAATTGCAATAAAATTCTTATTTTTATTTATTTCAGGGTGAATTAAGAGGAGTATTTATCAGGAGTGAAAAGAAAGTGCAATTATTTAAAGCAATAGTAATGCTGACGCAAAGGAGGATTCACAATATATATCTAGTATCTAATAATAAGGAAGGCGTGTTTGTGGAAGTTGGATCTCCCATCAAAATCTGTGTTTGCAGTGATTTGCAGGACGCTGCGCATCGCTGAGGGTTTTTTTTTCATTTAATTCAGTTATTTCTGCATGCCGTGATTAATGAATTTCCCTCCACAGAGTCAACCGAAGAAAAGCTCATGAGCATGGTATTTACTTGGGTATGAATGTAACATAAGGTCTCTCTTAGATTAGTGTTTCAAGAGAATAGACGTGATCACATGAAATAGGAGTTGTGGTGATGGTAAAGGTGTTATAGACTCATGAATATTTGGGTCTTGGTATGAGATCTCTAGTGAACGTTCACATAAATAATTGTTGGTATAATACAATTGGTATCAAGAGAATAATGAAAAATTCCAAAAGTCGATAAAAAAAACCAATGGTACCAACAGGTATGGCGACAAAATGGCCAAAATATATAAAAATTAGGCAGGCATAGGGAAATAGAAAATGCATACATAAAGGTACCACATAATGTGTGCATTACGATTTGTTTTATTTCGCAATTTTATTTGTATAATTGTATATTCCAATATTGTTTTTTTGTGTGTATGTGCACTAACCACCCTATTACAGGATGATATATAAGAATAAAAACAATAAGAGCTCGAAGAAAGAAGAAAAAAGCTATATGCGTGCGAACTTCTCGATTTTTCCGACGCGTGGCGTATTTGAGCAAAAACTGCGTTTTAATTGTAAAAAAGACGAAATAATGCGTGTGATTCCTGCGACCTCCAAATTAAGGAGAAGAAGACAGAAGACTCATGGACAAGAGAACAACGCGAGGAATTTGGGCCCGTGCATTAGATATAGTTTGTTTTTGTTGAACCAAGGTTTGGCAAGCGCTGTCAACCACTGCAGTACACGGGGATTGATCTGTGTCACTGGGATGGAAATGTTGTAATTTCCTCCTTGAGTCGTAGTGACCCCTGTGTATTGTAATGGAGCGTATGCTATTCCTTGGGGGAAGGGTCATTTATTTTCCTTGTATGTACTCTCTCAACAGGCTCAAGGCATCGGAACTTCACGTGAAGAGGACCCCAGCTTCACAACTAGGTTAGCTTTTGGGCCCATAGGGCCGTGATCATTGCGGCGAGTAAGGCTAGGTTTTTTAGGCGCGTTAATTATAGTTTTTTGTATCGAACCAAGGTTTTGCATGGGCTGTAAACCATTGCAGCACATGGGGATTAAACTGTGTCACTGGGATGGAAATATTGTAATTTCCTCCTTGTGTCATGGTGACCCCCCGTGTATTGTAATAGGGTGTATACGATTCCTTGGGGGAAGGGTTATTTATTATCCTTGTATGTACTCTCTCCCCAGGCTCAAGACATCGGAACTTCACGTGAAGAGGACCCCAGCTTCACAACTAGGTTAGCTTTTGGGCCCTTAGGGCCGTGGTCATTGCGGCGAGTAAGGCTAGGTTTTTAGGCGCGTTAGTTATAGTTTTTTGTGTCGAACCAAGGTTTTGTATGCGCTGTAAACCATTGCTTAATCGGAATGAAACTGTGTCACTTGGATGGAAAAGTGGTCATTTCCAGCCTGTGCCATGGTGACCCCCCGTGTATTGTAATGGGGCGTGTGCGATTTCTTGGGGGAAGGGTCATTTATTTTTCTTGCATGTGCTAACCCGTTCTTTCCCTAGGCTCAAGACATCAACGTGGCCGAAGAAATGAAGACATCTTAACATCAGGACCATCAAATGATATCTACAAAGAAACGTGTCAGCTAAGAAATTCTTTCGGTGGTGCCACTGTAATCGGTAAGGAAAATCAGTGGTAGAGCTCCTCTCCGCATTATTGATTTATTATGAAAATCCTTTGTTAATTTAGAATGTAATTTAGATGTTTGTTTTCAAAAAAAATTAATTACATTTATACAGCACATAATTCATAGCACTAAAGCAAACGTAAATATACCGTCAGGTTAGAGATCACTAATTTCTGTATGACTTGGTAGAACTAATTTTAAGAATTTCTCTTTTATTCTTCTTAAAATCAGACTTTGATTCTTTATTCCCCCCTATGAAAATGAAACACCTTTTCAACTTTTCGTGCAATGAATAGACATGCGATTTCACCTACTACTAATATTGAATTTGCGCATGGCTGTATATGAGGCAATTACTCGTCTCCTATTGCATTTCAGTGCACTGACATGGAGTACATGTAAATCCACGAGGAAAATTCAATATCTGTATCATTTATCTCTCTTCAGTCGCCTGTCATCTCGGAGGTTGAGGGCATACAGCTTGAAGAAAAATCAGGATAATCCGGATTGTGACTGACGGTGTACTGAGCGCGCCAAACGGTAAGAAAATCATTTCATTACGTCTCCTCTGTTGTCCCTTTCGTTATTTTAAAAAAATGTGTTCGAATTGTTAAAAGAAAGTGAAAGGTCCATATTTTAATTTTGGTTTAACTCCTTTTCATTAGAATGAGGATGTTTTCTGAGGATGTTTTCTTTATATGTGGCGATTGCGATGCTATCTTTGGAGCAAGAATTAAATTGCTCGTGTCAATAGAGGATTATATTTTGGAGACCTCATCATCCATTGTTTTTCCGGTTTCTTTAGAGTGCATTGCAACGCTTGAAAATCAATGGAATTATAAAATTTAAAAACAATTTAAATATTTTTCCTGTCTCTATTTGTTAAATATCTCTGCCATGCTTCTGGAGTATCCTTTGCGGTTTCCGTTAATTTAACTATTTTTAATTCAATTAGGGTCGATGTCCACAATTCATTTTTACGTAGGATTAATGGAACTGCTGCCAGCTGCATCATATCCAGCTAATGATAATAATAGTTTCCACTAAACTGCAAGAGTACTGGTCATTATTTAAACATCTTTTACTAGTGATTGCCTTCAAATATTGATTTTAATTTTTTTTTTCTTTATTTTTTTTTTCTGAATGATTCACTTTATTCTTGAAAATTTCAGTTCGATGTTACCGAAAATTGTTTTATTATTTTTCACAATCTAGTGTTTTACGTGCTATTATAACCATTCGTTATCGATAGGAAACATAGTCCATTCACGAGAGCACTTTTTCAGCTTTGCGAAAGTAAAAGGAATAAAATTGTATGAGCTGAAGATAATCATCACCATAAGTCCTCATTTTGGTGATTGGTCCCATTTGCTAACATTTACATGTTTAAATACAACTTCGCAATTGCGTTCTAAGTAGATTGTTCTATGTAACTTGTTCGTGGCCGTCCCTTACCCTTCTTCGCGTCCCCCTGCCCTTCGACGATCGCCTTCCGCCTTGCTTTTTGATGAAATGAAGGCGGTGCCACAAGGAAACAGTTCCTTAGTTCCTTACCAATTCGACCGCCACGTCCTTGTGGAGTAGCTAACCTTGAAGAATTTTTTGTCGTCAGTCAACCATCTTCTGAAGCAGGGGTGCATTTGGGAAGGGTCGCAGGGGTCAAGAGCCACCCCCAAATTTCGTGAAACATTTTAATTTTTATTAGTTTAATACATTTTGTATCTTCGTCAAGGAGCGAAGGGAGTGTATATACAAATACAAATTCATGGCCACAAGTCCCACACGAGAGAGAATTTTGAGTTGTATCTGTTGCAGAGTGTAGCACGTACTTACTACTAAAAAACGCCCCTCTCACCCCTGTATTCCATACTCCATGAACCCAGGTCATGAACCCCCGCCCAAAATTTTATATTGAATCCGCCCCTGCTCTGATTATCTTGCAGATGGGAATGTAACAAACATTGCGCTATACTTCTGTAAATCAGGCAAACGCGTGTTATGTTCCAGCTAAGGCAATATCTCCAAGCCAATTCACTGCCATCTACTGGATGATGTAAGCATGCGATTTTATTCCGTGAGCTATGGTACTTGACTACTGATTCTGAGGCATTAGTGCTCTTTACTGTGGATGCCTGATCGTCCCTGTCTGTTTCGTTTTTATTTGGGTAATTATATTAAATTTCAAATGAGAAGTAGTAATGGCTCGCACCTCACTTGAAATCCCTACAAAGTTGACGTAACTCGGGTAGTTATAAAATATTAGATTGTGTGGAGCATACGAGACTGGCCCTCTCTTTTGAATGGCTTCAGCGTTGCCAATCTTCTGGATATGGAGTCCATTGAAATCGAATCAATTCTCGTTATTCACAGCACCTCTATCAAATTACGCACTTTTTCGTTCAACTGTTTGGCGCACGATTAGTGTATTTATTTACGTCTGAGTTTCATAATTAGTAAAGTAAAAATGTACCACGGCTGGTCAAATTTTCTGGAGAAACCTCATGCCGTGAGGGTTCTCTCTCTTAGAGGGCCTCTCAGAGGGCGAGGAAGGATTCGGGAAAGGGTCATGCTTGAGCAAAAATTACTCCTGCCATGGATCTCATATAATTCGCAGGATACTGCACGCGAGGCTTTTGTAGGCTCATTGGCACGTGAGAAACATACTTGTTTGGACAATTATTTTCAAGAATGAAACATGTGACGAACAATTTCGGAATAAACTTGCCTGATGACTATCGGTTCAAAGTTCATGCTAAAGACATTTTAGGCGAGAGTTGTAAGTTTTTTGCCATTCAGAATGCAATTTTTGACTGATAGAGGCGGTCACGTGTAGTTCATTCTTAATATTTAAAAAAATAACTGAACAAATAACATAAGTGAATAATTTATAAATTCTATGTTCCGATATTTTGAATTCGAGTGAGTTAGTCGGCTACCAAACTGCTGTTTGATACGTTAAATAAAATTAAAACGCTTCGTATGTTCCAAAATGCAATTTCATATACCGACCCGAGTTTCGGCAACTCTATAAGCATTTTAAGCGAGGATCGAGGGATCGCTACCCCTGATCTGTATTGGATTTCGTTCCGTAACACGGCCCTCAGGCCAACTGTTGGCAAAATGCAACATATATTCATTTCATTTAGCGATGGTTAACTTCTGCATAAAGGCGTCGATCTTGGTCTTATTACGGAAAAATTTTATCTAATGCTTAAGATTTACATTTATTTTAAAATTAGATTTTAAATTTTATATAATGCTTTGATTTAATTTGTCTAAATAAATATCTGGAATCAATAATCAAAAACAATTAATTGTATATATTTTACAAAACATAGGTCACAGTCAGGTCATATAATGCTTTTTTTCCCAAGTTTTGCAAACTAAAATCAATATTTGTGGAAGCTAATTAGAGGAAAATATCGTGCATAAGTTAGCACTATATTTATTTAGAAATATTAATAATGCCATCATAAACTTAAATATCTGAAATGATGAGTATTTGTTGCACCGTTGAAGTATTTGGAGTCAAATGAAGCTATAATGAAGCAACATCCCCAACACAATGTAAAATCAATATTTGGAAAGTTAAGGGGTCGGTTTCCAAAAGCAACTGTAGTAAAGAAACTATAGAGGGGCATTTTTAAACCGCACTCCGTGGAATTCAATTCTCCGGGTCAAATTACAACCCCCTGCGCAGTTTTTGTCTTTCTACTTTCCAAAGGTGAAAATGTTCAAATTCCTGGATTAAAAAATAATATCATTCATTTCCAAGATAGCGGTATTTTTCATGCCCTTTTTTCGTTGCCTTTTTTTCTTATTATTGAGTACATTCGATGTTTTTCTACAATAGGAGGAGTACGGTAGTCTTCAATCATGGGCCCTGAAGCAGCAGCTTTCGGAATAAAGAAATCGTAGGCTGCCTTACATTGACTCGGTGAAGTGACATGGGAACTCAGCAAAATGAAGAATGGATATTATTACATAACCTGAAGGTTGAAGCCACAGGAGTTGAAGATACAAGAGGAACATTCAGTGTCTGAAGACTCAAGTGATGAAGATAGGCCGTGTGCAGACGTTGACTTTATAATGTTGGACATTTTGTATCTGTTTCAAATGTAGGTGCATTTTTGATTTTTTTGATAAGTGTGTTTCGCTGTGAATGAGAGAATGTGATATGGTGGGAATGAGAGTATTTAATCAAGGGTGTATAATATGGAGTGAATGAGCTATGTCAATTGGTGTGGATGAGATTATACCATAAGGAGTGAATGACGGTGTTATTTTGTGTGAATGAGGACATAGCATTTAGTGTGAATTTTGGTATGCGATTTAGTGTGAATGAGATTAGGTATGTTATATATTGCGAAAGAAAGTATTCATTTAGCATGAATGGGAGTGTGTTATTAAAGTATGAATGAGGACATGTTATTTTGTGTGGATATTGGTATGAATTAGAGTTAAAGACGGTACAATATTCGGTGTGAATGGGGGTATTCATTTAGTGTATAAGTTAATTAGTCATTATGAAATAAGTGTGAAAGGAAGGGTGTATAATTTTGTATGAGTGAGGGTATTCAATTAGTGTGAATGTTTGTATACGATTTAGTGCGTATGAATGTAGTGTGACTATTTGATATACCTACGCTTTAGTGTGAATGAGTTTGTTTAATTAACCATGAATGAGTGTGTGTTATTTAGTGTTAATGAGGGTATTGATTTGGTGTGAATGAGTGTGTGTTAATTAATACGAATGCTGATACATTTAGTGTGAATTTTAGTATATGTTTAGTATGAATGTGATTTAGTATGAACATTGGTATGGAATTTTGAGTGAATGAGCGTATGCTGTTTATTGCAAATGAGGGTAGACATTTAGTGTGAATTTTGGTTTACGATTTAGTATGAATGAGGGTATCAATTTAGCTTGAATATCAGTGTGATATAATGCGTGATTTAGGTTATGTTACGTGGTGGGAATATTTACTTTAGGTTTTTTTTATTGCATTTGTGAACGGTAGATGTAGTGCTTGCTTTTGTAGTTGACTTTGGGTAGTGTAGAGTAGTGCATGTCCCCCTCAAACTCAACTGCGTCCTCAACGTGGAGAGGGGGTGTAACAGCGGACAGTCATGTTTCACTGAGGTGGAGAAGATGATGTATAAAACATTGCCGCATTATATTAAGCATCTTTATCGCTAATATTTTTCACATTACTAGCGGAATACTTTGAGCGATTGAATTACTTACGTAGACGCTTAAATCATTTCAAAGTGTAAAACTGATGAATAAGTTAACACGCATGACTTTCCGCTGGCTAATGCAGTTGGTGATTTAAGTGTATTTATCGTAGTGTATATAAATTTATTTCCATGTGACATCGTTCTAATTGCCTCAGTTTTAATCTCAAGCGTTTTGTAATTTTTATTCGTAGAATTGTAATTCTTATTGTAGAAACCATCTGTACTAATTAATTTGTCATTTATATCATCAATAAATTTTATTTTTTTAAATGTGAGCCTTGATGTATCCAGTGAAATTTACATGATACACCAATTTTACACGTGATAAACATCTTATGCCATGTGCTATTGCGTGAAATTAAAATAGAAATCAGTTATTTATATTATTTTTGGCTGATAGAAATATTGTATTTTCTATCTAAGTGTGCATACTGCCATTTTAAATAAATATTAATCATTCAACATAGTTAATTAATCCACTTAATTTATGTTCTAATATGATAAATAAATAATTTAAAAATGCATATTTCTTTTATCTTCCCCTGCCAAAACTAATTTTTCTGTTTATTTCAATTTAAGAGTTTGCCTAAACGTTATTAATAAAATTCAAATAACCAATTTTTACTATCTGGAAATAGAATTTTAATCTTTATATTCAAGTTGGACCTTGCCAGTTTCTATCCAATCTTAAGATACACCCATATGTTATCCTTAATAACTACTGTGCTCATTTGCTACTGTGAGAAATAATGAAAAATACCTGTTTTTGTAATTTGCTGTTTGAAAAACATTGTCTTTCATTTTTTAATTGTAAACACTGTTTCATTCATTGTACTTAACTCTTGCTGTCTATTCAGTTTATTTTTTACTGTGAGAAATAAAACTTAGTGTGTATAGGATATGTTGTTTGGTATGAATATATGCATGTGATGTAATGTGAATGAGTAATTGGTCTGCTGTGAAGGAGAGTATGACATTTGGATTGATAGGAATACGCTGTTTAGTGATAATATGGGTATATGATTGATAGGTATATTTATATGTTGTTTAGGGCTAATGATTGCATGTAATGTATTGTGCATGAAGGAGTTTACAAATTTATTTTTTAGCATAACATCAAATTTAGGATTTGTTCGCAATGAGTTGATGGGGGACAGAAAATAATTGGCCCCATGAATACTTTTAAAAAATAGGCGTGTACACGATATTTGCATTTTTTTCACAATACTACTTACTTAGAGTAGGTACCTATCTCAGGGAAGCAGACTGAAATATACTTCCGGGGGATGGGGGTTGATGTGGTGGCTAGAGTGTTGGCTTCCCACTCCGTGGGCCCGGGTTCAATTCCCGACGGTGGCAGAGAATTTTCATAGACTACCCGATCCCTGCTTGAATGCTTTGTGGAGGATATTTCGAGCGCAACACTCCGTCCTTCGGATGGGACGTTAAGCCGTGGTCCCCTCGGCGCCTTTCGTTAAGAGCAGGCTAATGACGACGGAGTCTCTCCACCCTTCCTTGCCTATCCTTTCCTAATGGCGCAAACAACCTTAGCTGTACGCCGCCTCCTCCAAATTTATATATATCCAACCATATATTTAATACCAATATGCTTCAGGGGTGCTTGTGTGGTATGCGGGTTGCCTGTACAGATGTCTTATGAAAATTCGCGCCCTCTGGGGAACCAATCATTAAATCAGCTATATACACATCGCTTGAATAATGCAGTATATTTAAATTAATCATTGCTCATTGACATACATCAGTGTTTTCCAAATTTTTTCGAGCCACCGCCCCCTTGGATAAACCTAAACTCAACGCCCCCCTAATCAGTATCTTTAAAATATAAATCAGAATCATGTATTAATTAACCAAATGAGGAACATTGTAATAATTAAATTAAAAACAATGACTAATTAAATGTTTATTTAGAATCCAATGGATTTATAGTTTTTAAAATAATTTATGCAAATGATTTAATACACAATAAAAGGAACTTAACTGAGAATATACCTACTTTTGACATAAAAATAAATACCTAATTTTAAGAAAGCTTTTATAGAATTTTACATGTAATTTTTTACTTAAATGAAGCAGTTATATAGCATGATAATTTTCAATTTATAGTAATAGAATAGGGTAGTTCACTTCATCAAAGAAAACGAAAGGTATTGATTGCGATTCGCTACCCACCAGTAGTGTATTCATAATATACGAATTATTTGGTTTTAGAAATACCGGTTTAGACGAATGACAATGTCAATTTTATCCTCATTTGAAAAAGGCCAGATTGGCAGCCATGCGATGCCACTCCACGTGACGTAAGGTAGTAATAATCCATATTTAAGCCAATCGCTACCTGCTAGCAGGATACTCAGCTACCTGCTAGTAGCCTGCGTCGTATCAGCGCTCAAGCCTCGCCCCAAGGTCACCTCACACGCCGATAGCTGGAACCAGAAATACATCACACGGATTTCTCCCAGCATTCCTACTTAGCCGTTACGTTTTCGCGCGCTTGAAAATTTTCACTTTTCGCTTAATCGCGAAAAATAGATATCGTCATTCGAAAATCTAAGAGCGTGAAATGACCCTATGACCAATCATATTTTGTTAAAATATTTTTAATAATTAAGTGACTTTTTATTATAGTTGTTCCTTGTCTAGAAGTCATTCAAGAAGATTCTATTGCTAAAATTAATTACATATTTCCATCAAATAAAGTTTTAATCAGAAGGATGAGCTTGATGACATGATACAAGTTTTCCAACGTCTGGTTTAATGTCACTTAGCAGAAGCCATAAATCACTGCGTTTGCAAACCTGAAGTCCGTTTCTCTGCTGTGAAATAAGCTGAATGATTGTACTAAAACCACGTTCCGCCAAATATGAAGACGGAAATGCATGAAGGAGTTTTTTTTAACCACCATCCATAATGCAGGATAACGATTGGAAATCTCCTGCTGTAGCCAAAACTCTTCATAATTTATCTTAAACTTTGGTTTCAATTCAATGTCATTTTGTAGTCCAAATAATTCTTCCTCTAATTCCCCAACTTCCTCAATATCTACAAACGGATTTATCACCCAGTCTCGAATTTCCAACAAAAGAAGATGGTCAAATTTAAATCATCAAGTTTAAATTACTTTCAGATGCGGGAAACAAAGTAAACTTTAGAAGCGAGGCTTGAAAAGGAAGACAAAATACGAAGGTTACGGAACCTTCTCATTTGTCACATTTTCAGGACCCCCGGGGGCCCCCCCCCCCCCCCTTGGCACTTTTCGCCCCCATAGACTACAGTAACGCCCCCTGGGGGCGGCAGCGCCCACTTTGGGAACCACTGACATACATGATGGAATGTAACTGCATCGGAGCATGGAATGTGAGAGGATAGGTGCCCCTGGGCAAGCGGTGTCCTCCGCAAATGTATTACGGGTAATCGCCTCTTTCCTATTTCCCTTCCTCTCCTCCCCCTCCCCGGGTGATCGGGCGTACAAGCCACTGGCTTGGTTCCCGGCCCTGGTGCGTTGTATCCTCGAAGGGCTCCCCTGAGCCAACACCACCTAGACTAAGGCCTGAGTGCTGAAGGCTTGAAATACTCTGACGTCACAAGGCGGAGGCCTAGCGAATTCTGGCAACCCTCTCGTTGCTAGCGAAACCTAATAATAAATAACGTGAAAAGTACATTTAAAACGTGTATCCAGCGTGCATGCCTGCTTGTATAAGTGAAGTTTTGCGCGGATTTCGGTGATTTTAATAAAAAAACTAGAAGTTAACGAGTGGATAATGGTGAATAAGTGCTGTGTACCTCACTGCCGAGGCAATTATGCGGGTGGTGAGAAGGTTTCCGTTTTTCGTTTCCCGGAAGACGACGAGCTGAAGAAGAAATGGATTAGGAGAATTTCGAGGGAGAATTTCATCTCTACGGCATATTCTAGGGTAAGTTGGCAAGGGTATGAACAATCTTAATGCCTGGTTGTACAATTAATTAATATTTACGAGTTAATATACGAGGGTCTGTACGAAAGTTGAACCGCTATTATTTTATTGCCATCCATAATCAATGCATTCGTGCAGGTTGTTGTTTTTTGTTGGAACGTACACTCGTACGTTATCTCTTATGTTTTCATTCATCTTGTGTAACCAGGCAATTACGAGATATATTTCTGAAATATTGTGGTATTTAGTTTTTCGCTAAAATATCTCAATGCTAATGTTTGTAGAAGGCTGTCACAATGGCGCCTAGTTTTTATGTTATGGAGGTTCTGTATTGGTTCTCTCTAGGTGGTGTTGCCTGAGCCCTCACACGTTGCCCTTGAAGTACTTATATTTCTTCCATGACTTTGACTTAAATTTATTTATTATTTCTTTGAAATGCAAGTCTCAGCTCTCCCTCCATCGCGTTCTCTTATTTTGCCTCTTCCCATCAATGTAAATAAAAAAGCATGGGTGAACCGGAGTTGGAGCCCCTTATTCGCTAAACAGACTCTACAATACGTTAAAATAATGTCATCAACCATAATTCAATAGTGAAGTTGTTATTCATTCCGTGATTTTATCGTAATGCCTCCTTACAATAATGAAGATAACATCGTTAGCTCTCTCTTAAAAGGTGAGAGCTCAAACGAACCCTTGAATTCACAGGCCTGTTTTTTCAGCGCATGAGAGCGAAGCATGGCCCCCGTAAGTTTATACTGCCTCTCCACCTTCTAGGTATCACATATCAACTCCGTCTGCGATCCCTGTTTTTCCTCGGAGTTGTCGCGGCCGAAGTTGAGAGGGGAGTTGCTTATTTTTCTCACCTTCTCTCTCTCGCCGCGGCGCGCCGCCGCGAAAGCTGATGCTCGCGGGTTCGAATCTCACCCATTTCATGTCGTAAATTCTATAATGGGTTTTAACAACAATTTGTACATCTTTGGCCTTAAAATTATACTATTTTAAGCTCTCCATGAACACCAAGTTATCGCCAATCGCAATGACATCTATATCGAGATTTTCTAAAAATTGTTTAAATAATAACAGCTCAAAAATGCTAAAATGAACAAATATCGTAAAAATAATGCCAAAATCAGATTCAGACGATCAAAATCAATAAGAGACAAACACTTCTGTTGCTATTTTAAGTAAAATTACGACGTTATTAATTTTGGCCAGCTTTTTTCGATTTGGGACCACTGTGCGGCGCTTCGGTCGCCCTCCTTCTCCTCGATTTTAAAAAGTAATGCCAAGTACATTCATCTTAAGCAACGTCTACGCCAAGAGTTTCCGGTGCTGACATCCCATTAATTTTTATTACTTCTGTCAATCATTTTATTGATCAGTATTGATTAAGTATTCTCATCAGTTCCTTTCAAAGATTTTAAAATTCGATTTTAATCCTTCAATGACTTTTTTACCTTTTTTCCATCGGATGTAATTAATTTAATCTCTCCACTACCGTCTCAGGTCTTTCATTACCTACTGACCCTTAATTTATTTATTTATGTCATTCTATGTAAACATCCATGTGACGAGTCCGTGATGCCTACTCAACGGAGGCTTCGGAATTTAGGCCGTTTTACACGGGGCACGGAATTGCGCAGGTTATGGCTGCATTAATTTCTAAAATGGCGTGGAATTGCGTGAATGCATGAACGAAATTAGAACAGGGGCTATTTTGCCATCTCCACGCATCTTATATATATCTCGTCATCCACTAATATGGACTTACCGGCATATATGCAAATTATTATTATATATTTTCAATACATCTCCTGTAAAAGAGCCCTGGCCCGGGGGAAGAGTGGACCGGATTGCTGTCCAATCCGGGCCAGGTAAAATAAAAACCTAAGTTCCGTGTGCCGGTGCTGCGGCCAGAGGCTTTTGTGAGCCGTTAAATCGAGAAATTCAAAGCCTACGGCGCCCTCTTAATATGAGACGACTAGAATCGAATCTGTGTATCGACTGATACCTATCTAATTACGCATCGATAAACTGTATCGAAATTTAACCAGAAAATAATGCATCGCATCAAAAGTAGCCGTTTTATTAAATTGTTTTAAAAGGATGAAAATCGCAACTTATTACACGGTGCATGAGAGCGCTAAAGATATGTAAGTGTTTGACGATATGGCGTTTCATTCTCATGGATACTGTTAGGCTCTATGTGGTAATTGCTTATCAGATACCCGTCCTGTCTACAGATTGGACTGCCTCTTTTCCTCCAATGCGATATCTCTGACTGTTTGACAAACATCCCTCCCTCAGCCACGGATTCTATTCATAGTTTTACCTACGGCCATTATCCCTCGCTTTCTCCACTCATTGTCAGCTCAGCCACAACGTAAACACCCACCCGACATCCGTTTCCAGGTTCCTCGATTGCAACTCAGCTGTCACAGTCAAAGATCCCATTACTTCGTCTTTGTTTTTAAAGCACCTTCGGAAGGATTAGTTTTAAGGTTTTCGCAGCGATTAGATGCACTATTATAATTCATTTTCGGGAATACGTCTGCGTGCTTAATATTTAACTCAACGTTTCGTTCCACTTACTGGGAACGTCGTCAGGAGAATGAAAATATAAACACCTATCATACCGTTGGAAAAACTGGTCCATTGTTGTCAAGGTATTTAAAAAAGTAAATAAAAATAAAATAAAAGCCAACTTCTTTAAAACATCTAATATAAAAAAGGAAGATGAAAGGTGGAATATTGTAATTAAATTTTCGAAATGTATCTCTTCCACACATGGCTTAAATTATATCCATCGTCCCTGTTAAAATTCATTGGTCGTTTAGAAATTTCTATCGCCTCTCTAATAAGCCGTGGATAATATGCAGATTTTCTTGCAATGGCTTTGGCCTCATCCAGGAGGATCTTGTGTCCTGGCCCCGACATAAAATGATCGGCGACAGCTGAAGTTTTCCATTGCCTTACCTTCAGCGCCCTTTCATGCTCTTTCAGCCTTGTCACTATCTTCCGTTTGGTCTGTCCGATGTAACTAGACCCACATGAACACGGAATCTCATATATGCCTTCCATTTGTAATGGGGGAACAGCATCAATGACGGATGGAAGTAGGTCTCTGATCTTCCTCAACGTGCCAAACCTGGTTTCAACGTTGGCTTTTCCAAGGATGCGAGCAATCCGGTCCGTTGTTCCTGATATGTAAGGCAGAACTGCAAAAGCACTTGGTTTTGTTTTCTCCATCGGGGCCTTGACTTCCCTTAAAGCTCTCCTAATGAATGAATTAGCATATCCGTTTCCTTTTAAAATAGAAATAAGATGTTCCATTTCACTTTCTACGCTATCTTCATCAGAAACGGCAAGGGCTCTATGTCTTAAGGTCTTGATAACGCAGGACTTCTGACGCGGGTGATGGTGTGATGCCGCGTTTAAGTACCTATCTGTGTGGGTCTTCTTCCTAAAGACCGAATGTCCCAAGCTTCCGACTTGCCTTTTCCTTACTAGAACATCAAGAAACGGTAAGGAGCCATCTTCTTCGATTTCTTTGGTGAACTTGATGTTATCATGAATATTATTCAGGTGTTCATGGAAATATTCAAGAGCCTCTTTCCCGTGTGGCCAAATAACAAAAGTGTCATCAACGTATCGGAGCCAGCATACCGGTTGATATTCACTTGATGAAAGAGCATCGGCTTCAAACTTCTCCATGAAGAGGTTAGCTATGACCGGAGAGAGAGGGGATCCCATAGCAGCTCCCTCTACTTGGGAATATATTTCTCCGTCGTAGCGAAGATAGCTGTTTTTGAGGCATAATTCTGCGAGATCGGGTACATAATTAGGGAGCCCTTTCTGAGTTAGTTCCCTTAAAATCAGAACTGAATCATTAACCGGAACTTTAGTAAAAAGACTCACAACGTCAAAACTGACCAGAATATCATTCTCTGATGTTCTTAAATCCTTTAGTATTCCCGAAAATGAATTATAATAGTGCACCTTCGGAAGGAGTTTTGATGAGGAAGAAGCTGCAGCTGCCAACCACGACTACGACCCAGCCTTACACTCCCCAATCTCACTGTAATTATAAACCGTTTAGAAATTTTATAATTCTATGTAAGTATATTTATGATTTAGTCTCGGGTTGCATAATCTAAGAAACACATCCTAGGTACATTCAAGTAAACAAAAAAATCCCTCTTTTAAAGACGGTGCTTACCTGGCCCGACAGTGTACATGGCACCGTAATTAATTACAATACCAAAAACAAATTCCTTCAAATGATGGTGGAATGTGTAATTACTCAGCGAAGTGTTGGTCATTTATTCAATATAGCACTCTATAAATTATATTGTACTTTTGGTGTTCTTATTTGGTCCATTATAACTTTCATTATTATTTTATGCTATAATTTTTCCATTGCTATAATTTGCAGGTGCTAAGATCTGCCGATGACATAGCCGTCATAGCAGATAAAGAGAAGGATTTGCAAAATATTCAGGTTAATGTGGGTAAGGTAATGAGAAAATATCAACTGAAAATAGACACAAAGATAATGAAGGTATAGGTATGCAGCAGAAGAAAAGAAGCCAAGACTAGCATAAAAATAGGGAAGAAAACTGGTCGAGGTGAATGAATTCTGTTATTTGAGAAGCAGTATCACCAGCAATGGGAGAAGCAATAAAGAATTCATCAGCAGAATAGACCAGGCGAATAGAGCATTCCACCAAAAGAGAGACCTGCTTACAGCGGGAAACTTAAATATTGAAGTAAAGAAACAATTTATCAGAATCTGCATTTGGAGTACGGAAGTGAGGCATGGACAATGACCGCAGCGGAGAAAGCAAGGATAGAGGCCTTCGAAATATGGTGCTACAGAAGAATGTTGACGATCAAATGGATCGACCGAGTTAGTAACGAAAAAGTCCTAAGAAGAGTAGGAGAGAAGAGAAGCCTAGTGAAAACCTTAATAAGAAGACGGAACAACCTTAAAGGCCACATCTTGAGACCAGTGGCGGCTTGCCCATAAGGACTCTCGGACGCCGCCCCTCCCAAATATTTGAAAAAGTAAAAAAAATAAATATCCATTAATTTATAATTATACATCTGATTATCAAAGTGTTTTTTCAGTTCCATACATCGAAAGTGTTGGAAAAACACGAAAAGAAACAGCGCGAGAAGTTCGTATTTGTAGCCGTGGGGCGCTGGCCAGAACGTCCCAATCCATCCCCATGCAGTTATATGGAGAGTGGTAGTGGTGGGGGCTGCTGGTGCTATGACGCGTCTAACATTGTGTCTTACGGAAGTCTTGGGACGTCGTCCGAGATTGCGCAGAGCGACGAGTGAGTTGACATCACTGCGCAGGCGGGCGGGCGTATAATCTGGCGTCTACTTGGTGCTGCCACAGAAAAGGGACCTACGGAATCAGAATGGTCACTGTACTGGGTGTAGTTATACGATTTTAATTTTTAATTACTGGTAGGTATTGCTACATAAAATAAACTATCCCATTATGCTTGCGTTTTTTGGTGTTTGAATTCCGGAACACATAAAATCCAACCAGTTAAAGGCCGTATTGAGGAAGGAAAACTATTCTCGAGTAGGTATTTGCCAAAGTTCTGTTATGATTACGAATTTCAAGAACCTTGGGGAAACTAATATTATAATATTTAGCCCTTAACAATGTATTAATATCTTCCCGATGATTAGAAATGCGGTATTTATTTTTCAGATAAATTTATCAAAAGACCTGCGGTATTAGGAAAAATCATTTAACATCTCCTACTGATTTATAATTTAAGAAATAGGTGCGTGCGCGATAGGGTGAAGGATTAAACATGATTTAAACCGTAAAACGTAACTTTAAATAGTCGAGTCATTCAATGAATGTCAAGAAAAGCCGCGTACAATGCACCTTTTGTGTGTAGGTTCATCATTTTTCTAGCCGTCATTGTTGTATTACTTCATGTTCACCTAATTCCTCAGCGGCAGAGCGGTAGCTGTCTGACGGAAAATGTCCACTTGGGTCTGATTTAAGTGGCTTTGAAGAGTTCATATCAGTGCGGAGATCCTTACAGCTCCTATCTGTGGCTCAGAGTCGTCTTCTTTTACGATCTAGAATTTATATTCTATTATATCATGGCAATGATTTCGAAGAAATGGTTATTCCAAAAGCGACCCGTTGTCGTCTCGTGTGTTTACCACATATGAATCTTAGACTCAAGGAGATGGTCCGTGGCGTACTTTGTTTGCTTGAATGCCTTTGCTGACCTTAAATTCGTCCCTCAGCCGAATCAGCATTAGTGGACCACGACTTCTATCTCCCTGGAGTCGTCCTTATAGTAACGGCAAGACTCTCGGAAAGAACGGAGTGAAATGAGTTCAGACATCATTTTCAAGGAGTTAACTGTGCGTAATTGCCGATTAAGAAGTTTCTTCGTGCTGTGTGTACATTCAAGAAGACAATTTTGAATTAATCAACAGTGCTCGTTTTTTAGGGAAATATAGGGAAAAATTGTCCCCAATTCTGTGTCCAGGCACCTTGTTCATTTTGGTCGTATTTTTCGTCGGCCTATTTTGTGTCGTCCCTTGTTTATTTATAGACTAGTGCCCTTGCCATGTGTTCAATAGGAAAGAAATTATTGTCCGGCGCTGATTTCAACGAACGTGTTATTGATCACTTTGCTGGACAAAAGGAAAGAAGGATGGACTTCTGCAATATAACTAAAGGCATGTGAGTATTTCGGATTTTGTTAAAAATGTGTGAGAAAAGTTTAATTATTGATTTTAAATCATACTGTATTCAAGAAGCAACGCGAACACCGCCGTCAAAGTTTACATCTGCAATAGCAAAGCGCGCGCATTCTAGTAGTGTTTGTTGCGTAGTGGAAGTCAGTGACACTTCCCTCCCTCCTCAGGTGTTACAAGTGTCATTGATACCTAAATCATAGCAAATGTTGTATAGATTTGACAAATAACGCATTATGATTGCAAAACGAACAACGGAAGTATATTGCGGGCATATCCGCACGAAGAATGTAGGCGCTAAAACCTAAAGTTACGTATTTTCGTTTGTATTTACAAAATATCGCAGCAAATATATATTCATTCTTCAAGATCATTGATCAGTATAATCGAGAGTCCGGACTAAGCCGATCTGTATGACCGAGAGTATACTGCATTTATTATTTATTAATCAAGCTTTCTTAGGAAAACTAGGTATTTTTGCTGAAAAAAACGGAACATATGGCATCACAAAATTTAATTCCTAGATTTCCGTAAAAACTTGATAAAATACACGAAATATTAAAAATTTATGACCCCCCGGTGGAGTGCGCCCCCCCTAGCATTTGACCCACGAGCCGCCACTGCTTGAGACATGATGGCCTGATGAAGACAATCGCCGTGGGTCAGGTGGAAGGCAAGAACGGAAAAGGAAGACCTCGAACAAAATATATGGAACAAGTAAAAAAGGATGTTAAGGAGAAGAAATACGTAGGTGTGATAAGATTAAATAATAGGAGAATTGAGTGGAGAGCTGCGTCAAATCAATCTGCATCTACGTATACATAATACCCCACAAGCCACCTAAAAGGCGTGTGGCAGTGAGTGTTAGGACATCAGCCGTTTATAAATAAAAAGGAAGTGCTATAAGGAAATTACGACTAACATTTTTTTAAGTCCTTTATGGTTCGGGTGAAAAACGAATTCCCAAATCTATCCGTTCGGCAAAACATCTCTCTTAATGAATCGCTTCTGTCGCACCTGGAAATATAGTGTGGCTCTAATATTATGTTCTCTGTGTCGCTCTTAAAGATATCCATTCTCAGTTATGAGAGCTGTGTCACACCAGTCTTACATTAGAATTGTAGCAGGGATGCCGACTAACAAAAAATATTGGGGGGACCCTAACCAGGGATCTTGCTCCGGGAAATTTTAGAAGTAGTGAGTTTTAAGCTTTTTAAGCATTTTAGAAGAGTCATATGATCAACATTAGAACCCTGATAACTCGAATCTCGATATCTGGACATTCCGAGGAAAATCGAAAAGCCTGACACATTTTTTTCTCACACCCATAACGAATTTTTGAGGGGGCTCGGGCCCCCTCAGGCCCCATGGAGTGCAGGCGCCACTGAACTGTAGACCAGCGATGATGATGGATCCCATAAATAAACAAGTTCTTTTTTCA
Organism: Ischnura elegans; assembly: GCF_921293095.1. Classification (NCBI taxonomy): domain Eukaryota; kingdom Metazoa; phylum Arthropoda; class Insecta; order Odonata; family Coenagrionidae; genus Ischnura; species Ischnura elegans. The sequence goes on from NC_060250.1 coordinate 133,213,873, forward strand.
TTGGGAAGGTAGTCTCACCACAGATTTTTCTTCAAAGCCTTTTTTTCGCATAAAATCTTTGGACTTAGTAGTTTTAAACTATGACCGATGCCTAAAAAAGGTCAATGGCGCCTAGGAAGGCTGGAGAGAGCCAGACGTTAAAAAAAACGCCACATATAAATTCTGTACCACCACTGGGATTTGAAGCCGGTCGACGGGGTGAGGCACCAAAGCCATATCCACCACACCAACCCGATCCCAAATAATATGTAAATGCTGTTCTCGTAATTGTATGTGCATTTTTATGGACACGTAGTGCTCACGCGGAAAATGAATTGCAATATGTTGATGAGTCTCCGCCGTCAAAGCCTGAAGAGATGGCTGGCTCACTGGGCATTGGGTTTGTGTCCACTCGCATGCTTTCCTCCTCATACTTCACGGGGTCCTCCTGTCGCACCAGCAGTCACAATTAATTCATCGAAAGAATTCTGTTAAGAGAGAGGAAAATTAAGTCATGACGAAAAAATATAACCCTTCCTCATGCCTCCGTTCACTCGTAAGGGAAAAACTATAAATTGCGAAAGTTGCCGCCTATTTTTCCAGAGTTTGTGACGTCATTAGACATTTGTGTCATTTAACCGTTCCGGGTAGAGGGAATGGATCACCCGCGAGAATGTAAACAACAACGAAGGCGCCTGTATAAGGCCGAGGAGTAACTGAGAATAGGTGACTCGCTGGGTTCGTGACGTCATCGACTTAGCAGCTAAAAGGTTAAGGCCGTTGTCGTCTCGAATGGCTCGAGGATTAGGCGACGGATGGAAAAACGGAAAAATGCGGGTATGTTCAATTTTCCAATTCTGCCACAATCGACAATAGAACACAATTGTTGAACGATCCAATCCATGATTTGCCTCCGAGTTTTGATGGAAGAATTCTGTGGAGCAGGGATTCCCGCATCCATCACCGAATTCGTCTCTGACTCTCTCACACTGAATGCCTTCCCTATCATTTTGTGGTCATTCCATCCTTCGGTCTGCTTCACGGATTAGGACCAATATCACACCATTCACCATACTTGACCATCTTGCACTTCCCACATCCATTTTTTCCCAAATTGTCCGTTGCCTAGTTACGGCGGTGTTATAATTTGTGCTTTTCATACATTTTTCATGTTAACCCGATAACTCGAAAATACTTGATGCACAAAGGTTAAGAAAAGACTTAGCTGTTTCACAGTATAAAATATATTTGCGACCGATTTCGATACAGCGTATCATCATCTGGCCAGGTGATGATACGCTGTATCGAAACCGGTCGCAAATATATTTTATTTTGTGAAACAGCTAAGTCTTTTCTTAACCTTTGTGCATCATGAAGGAGTTTCACCATATTACGCCAACCACCATCGCATTCGAAAATACTTGCATACAAGTACTTAGTTCAAATAACTTTGATCAATATACAGGGTGTTTATAAATGAATATCGGGGTTTTAAAGCTTTGTAATATTTATTACATTACACTTACAGTTATAAATTATATGTCAAATGAAAGAGCAACTCAAACAGTTTTGTTTTTTAGCAACAATGCACATGTGTGTTAAATGTTTCCGCCGCGATCCGCTAGAAAGCGGTAGTAGACAAAAATGGCGACTAGTGAACAGAAAGCGTTTTGTTTTACAGTTTGCAAAGACTCGATATTCATTTATAAACACCCCGATATTCATTTATAAACACCCTGTATGATGAATCGATGCATTTTATTGCAACATTAAATTGGATATTTTATTTTCAGCCTTACTTTTACCCCTGAAAATTTCAAATCGAATTTCCTCGTATTACCTACTCCATTCGATTGATCATTTTTTTACGCAATCGATTAACATCGTTTCGAGCCATTGCAAAAAGTTGAATAAAATAAATAATTTATCCTTATTACTTACTTTGAGGACTGGGGCTCTCGAGTTAAAAAAGATGAGCGAAGGGATGCGTGTGTCCAATTTGATGACAGTCGCTATGGGACGACGACAGCGGCCCTTTGGCGCGCCTTTAATCGGTGCGCTGCACGTGAAATGTTTAACATCATTATAGGTCTACCTCGAATATGGGTCACCGCATTGCTCACTCATTGAAGGCGATTCGTTTTATTGCCGTAATTAAAGTCAGGCCGTGCCTTAGGACCTCGACGAAATCATAAAGTGGCTGCTCGAGTTTTTTTTAATGCGGAGGAAAAATCATACATTCTTCTCGGGTTGTAAGTCGAGTGAATCTCCAACATTTCGTCAGCTCACACTTTCCCCGTTTTCAGGGTTGAGGAAATAATGCAGACGTCTCACTCGTATATAATTCGGGGTACCCAATTAGAGACTGTTGAATCCGTGAAATATCTAGGAGTTAGACTCAATAATGATCTATCGTGGAATAAACATGTTCGAGAAATAACCGATCAAGCTAATCGTAAAATGGGTTTTGTTGAAAGAATATTAGGAAAGTGCCACGACAAAGTGAGAGAAATTAGCTACTTTTCCGTCGTTAGACCACATTTGGAATACGCTGCCGGTGTTTGGGACCCTCATAAAAAGGCTTAATAACAGAGTTAGAACGCGTGCAAAGAAGAGCTACCACGTATGTGAAAGGTCGTTACGATAGTCTTGTTAGTGTAACTGACCTCTTAGATAAACTCGGATGGGAATCTCTGTCCGACCGTAGATTGAAAAATAGACTAAACACCTTTTAGATAAATTCAAGAGCAGTGTCTTTTCTGACGTAGTTAACCATATCTTACGGACGCCAACATACTACGGAAGATCAGATCATATAAATAAAATAAGAGAGATAGATAGTAGAACAGACAGATTCCGAATGTCATTTTTTCCACGATCAATAAGGGATTATAACGGCAGCAATAGAACTCGTAAATAGATTGCATGACTTGTAGTGTAGCCTACTAACCTTTGTAAAACTTAATGAATGTTACTTAATTCAATTATTATTTCCAACAGCATATAGTAGTATAGTTTGATAATATACGGGACGTTTTTTGGACGGTGTGGTGTGCAGGTGGGAGTCCAAATGCATGCTGCATGCTGGTGATTGATCACCCCCTGCTAAACACCCTAGAGGTGGCTCGCAGGGTATTATGTAGATGTAGATGTATGCACGCGATACACAGCTCACTGTATTTGTTGTGGCGCGCGGAAGTGCTCGCATTATATGTATACAGTTGCGAGTCACCGAGCGGTTTTCCCACGCTGTTCTCTGATTGGCCCTCTCCATTCGTTTTTTTCTCTATCGACCGGAGAATCGGTTTCGTTGCCTTTTTAAAACGAGATACAAACGATGACGCGGCTAAATAACATCCAGGCTCAGAGAGACATCTGCGGGGCCCCTGCGTATGTTTCTCAGAAATTCAGCCGAGTTTTTTTTTTACACGACGCGCACAATGACCTTCTCCGCCATGTTCTATTGGCCTCCGAGTAGTTCCTCTCGAAAGGTTGATTCCGTGCTCAAACGGAAGGAAAGCCAATGGGATCGCCTTCCTCTCCAGCCGAGGACAATTTCTTTAAGGAGGATTTCGAAGAGTAGGCCCTGGAAACAGCTCAATCAAAACCTAAGTGCATCTAAGGTTGGTGGTTTGGGCGATCGGAGTCAACAATATTGACGGCTTGGTTGTCCATCAAGTTCACAGTGGAAAAGGATAAGGGCAGCCAATTACATCCCGATGTAGCGCAATGAGGATGGGTAACCTAGAAATGTTATACACGGGAAATGGGACTTTCACAGATAAATTGATGAAGCCACCGACTTGTGCAGAGCGGGTTAATCACTCCAAAACCACACTGGCCTCGCGTGATGGTACACTCTGTTAAGCGATTTCTCCCTGCAATGAACTCTAAACGAGTTATTCAGCCGAAACTCTAAAGACGTCGCCAACTCATGAAAATAAGGCGGTAACCTCGGCAATTTTTGTATTCCAAATTTACAGAAGGACTAAATTAACTCGACTTCCTACTTGGTGATACCTTATCTACTCTTTCTATTCAACGAGTTTTTTAATTAGAAAGATCTGAGATTTTCCCGGCGTATGATGATGTTGAGGTTGTTTCGAGTTTCCCACCGTTTCTCCAACTCCGCCGACATTTCAATGGCCGTGTCGTCCATCGTCATGAAGCCCTGATGACGATGGACGACACGACCATCAAAACGTCGGCAAAGATGGAGAACCTCATCCGGTGGGAAGCCCGAAACAACTTCAACGAGTTTTTTTAAATTCTTTTAATGAATGTTAAGACTGAGTGAGCGAGTCTCCAAAATTATTCCCTCAAAGAGTAGGAGCAATATGATTCAATGATTTCATTCCGACTCATCTGACACACATTCCCGCTTTCTCTCGCCGCTCCCTACTTTAATCTCCGAACAAAATACTAACGACGCGTAATGTTGGCTGCTCTGCCCTTATGCGTCATTCGTGTTTGCTTTACCTGCGGACCTCCATCGCCTAAAACGTATTCGTCCCACAAACAATCACGGGCACATATTAATCGCTGGCGTCATCGTAAACATCTTCCTCACGATGAACAAGATCCACGTCATTCACGCAGATACCACTCTTTGGTTGGCTGCCTGATGCATTTTCCCGTACATTGAACAGATGAACCATGGTCATCGAACACTCATCTCATCATACTTTCGTTTTTAATCTAATTTTTGTCATGTGCCTCCGGAGGAAAATAATCCTTCCGATTTCCGTCACAATATTGTTTAACCCTGTATCACACTTTGATCATTAATAGGGTGGTTTCCTATTATTTTTTATAGCCTAAATCGTAAGATTATTACTCCTGGAGTACGCATTTCACTCTTTCAGATTTTTTAAATGATGATAACTATTTTTCGCGATTAATTGAAGAGTGAACATTTTCAAGCGCGCGAAAACGCTCCTTTGAGCGCTGATACGACGCAGGATGCTAGCAGGTAGCAGATAACCCTGCTAGCAGGTAGCGCTTGGCATAAATAAGGATTATTAATACCCTACCAAACGAAGGAAACTTTCCGACCTTAGGCAGTTTTAATAGGTGATTATTAAGAGACCCTGTGCTCTGTGCATCATGCACGCATTATTAATCTCAGACAATGTAAAACTCCTATCTACTCGTATAGAAAAAAGGTCCCTGTGACGTCACGTGCAGTGGCATCGCATGGGCGCCAATGTGGCCTTTTTAAAATGACGTTAAAATTGACCATTGCCATTCGTCTAAAATGGGATTTCTAAAACCAAATAATTTGTATGTCATGAATACACTAATGGTGGGTAAGGAATCGCAATCAATGCCTTCCGTTTTCTTTGATGAAGGAAACTACCCTATTCCGGTCCCCAGAGTGATTTCTCCAGCGATACCCATTCAAGGATCGCTCCACGCATCATTTTCTCAATCACACGGTCATTCCCAGCGTCTATATCATTCCGTATATTTACAACCGTCATTCCATCGATAGGCAAACGTGGCGTTGCAGTCGCTGTTTGCAGCCGAGCGTTCTGATTGGCTGAAACATGATGACGACAGCGACGATTTCGGAGACGTGCCGAGTGACGTAAAAAGGATGGGATTCCCATCGCTGGAGTCTTCGTGGAAAATTAAAAAACGGTCATTTATGATTGGAGCGATTAATGGACAAGTACGGAAAATGATGGTGTGATTCCGCTACTTTAGCGGTGGGAAGGTGCTAAACAGAGTCGAAAAGTCCATTTGTGTAATTAGCGAGGTGATATGAGTTCAGCTAAGCTGCGAGACACGCCCAGGCCGTTCTAGTGGCCTTCTAACATACACGTGTTTTTTACTCTAATTAATGTTTCAATGAGAGATTTTCTCCGGTCGTCCACGGGGTCAGCACGTGCATTTGGGCCGACGTTTCGATCCTGGACTTGGGTCATTTTCAAAGTGAGATGAATTCTTTCTCTAACTGTTAACTCATCTTTGCATTACATTCATTTCGCCTGGAAAATGATCCTCTGCTCTAGGATCGAAACGTCGGCAGAAATGGACGTCAGGACCCGGTGGGAGGCCCAGGAAAACTTTCTGAAGTGGATTCGCCGGTAAAGCACTAGATCCTTTTCCCTAATGAATCAATCACTTTCCCTTAGAATGTCTTGGCATTTACGTGGTACGAATCGTGGAGAGGATGAGATGCCACGGTAATCAGGGTGTTGCTTATTTTTTATTTTTTTCTCGGATTTTTGATTTCTACCTCTTAAAACATGCTTTGGGGTGCAGATTGGAAATGCTAAAAATTTCGGCTCGATTTTGCAACATTTAGAAGTTGCTCAAAGAACATAAATGCAATAGCATTTAATTTTCCCAATTTTTTTTTAAATAACATCGTTTTCGCGGGTAACGCACGATTTTAAGGGCTGCTTACGAGATATATTAAATCGTACGAGTTAATGTCTGCTTGCATGAATGATTTTTGTGGACCGGAACGGAACATGTACGAATGCATGAACCATATTGAAACAGGTTCTATTTTCTGTGCATGCATTCGCACAAGTTGGGTGGTTACACGGTGAATTTTGGCGTTCATTCTCGCGTTCATACATTTAGGCATTAACCCGTACGTGTTAATGTACCAAGTAAACAGGCCTTTGCAATTCTTTAGGACAAAAATTCGCTCCATTTTTACATCCACTCGACAGTTTTCCAGGAATACAACTCTTTTCCGCCAGTTACAGCCGCGCGTCACACACCCCTGACGGCGAGCTGGTCGGTCGCAGGCCGCATGGCTCAGGATCCTTTGAAGTAGCTACTTATACTACTTTTTACGTCCCGGTCGCCTCAGTGTTTTCAAGAACACTTTATTCACATCATTTTGAATAACTTCTGGAGCATTTAACGCGGCAATATCAAACAACAGATCCAATTTTTCCTACAATTCCACATTACTCTTTAGTTGTCGCGTAGGTCGCCGTAAAAAAATATCTTGAATTTAAATAGCTCACTGCACAGTGCCTCTATTTTTATATATTCCACATATTTCTTGAATAATTTGAATTCTCGACATAATAGTCCGGAATGGAACCACGAACCTCATCGTTAGTCTCGTATTTACATACACTCCTTATTTCAGGGTAAAGTGGGGGTGATAGAACACAGACAGCACTTCGCGAATCAAAGGGAGCTTATTTTTCGCGAAACAATCGGCTATATTTCCTGGGACGCCGATTAGGAATACTTCACTAGACTTTCGCGCGATAAACGGCATTATTTTTATCAATAGCGTTTCAATTTAGAAAATTTACTCTACGCCATTCGAAATCCGATGGGGTTAAAGGACGTGGGAAACGCGCTAACTTGGGTAAGAAAACTTACACATCTAAACTTCATTCTTAATGGTTCCATCTATTCTAGTTAATCGCAACGAAGCAGTCTCCTGAATTTATAGCAACGTAAAACAATGCAAGTGTTTAAGTAACTCCTCCCTTCTTTCGCCGACTCTCGTTAGGGAAGGCGCGAGGGGAGTCTAATAGCGGCGTAGTGTGAAGGCGGCCTAAGGCAGTGAGTAGCGCAGGACCTTTCAGCCGACCTTTAATGCGGCCTGCCAGCGACCAGCGCCCGTCAGGGGTGTGACGCGCGGCTGTAACTGGCGGAAAAGTATTGTATTCCTGGAAAACTGTTGAGCGGACGTAAAACGAATTTTGGGAAGATAAAATTGTGAGTTACCCATATAACTGATGTTATTTCTTTTAATCGGGAAAATTAAATGGTATTGCATCTATGCTCTTTGAGCAACCTCTAACTGTTGAACAATCGAGCCGAAATTTTTAAAATACCCAATCCGCACCCCATAGCATATTATAAGAGGTAGAAATAAAAATCCGAGAAAAAATAAGAAACACCCAACCAGGTATTTTATATGATGGTGAAACGCATCTTGTAATATAGAATCCTGGAATTGAAAATAGAATCTTTTGTATATGATTGGAGCGCCGTGACATTTTCTTTCACTGTCGGTCTCAATACGACCAATTTCTCCTTCGCGTCATCGACATGTTCCCTCTTTTGCTGTGACCTAGTACTAACTCAAAACCATCTTGAAGATTCCAGAGTAGATAGACTATGTTTACTCTTTCATTACTTACGCACCTTTCTAGCACAAATGTAGAGAGAGGACCAAAGTCGAAATATGGGTGTTCCTCAAAACATACATTTGCGAAAATGCTGAGATAAAATTGTTTTTGTTGTTTGTTTGTTGCAAATGTTGCTTCCGAGGGCCTTTTCTTACACGACTTTGAGCATCAGTGAAGCGTCCGTCCAACGTTCCGTTAACTTGCCCCGTGAACAGGCCAAGTTTACGCAACAGACTTAGACCTAAAAATTATTTTTTTTACCGGGAATAACACAATTAGCCAACAACTGAATGCATGTCATTTTGACTTTATTAACTGCTTTATAAAACCACCATATCCAACATTTCTTAAATAAAAACGTCAAAATTAGAATATTCATTGAAAAAAATCCACGTAAACGTGCTCCGACCCACTCTATGTAGATTCAATAAAGAAAATGTCTTTCTGACAAGCAATTTTGATACTTATATTCGCAGTTTTATTGAATTCGTTTCCTTATTTTATTATAATAAGTCGAAAATTACTAAAAACGGTACAGCCGCTCTTGATTTATAATTGGTGTAACTAACCTGTTTGATTTGATTGTAAGGCGGTGCGAAGTTTGCCGGGGCACCTAGTCACCTTATATAAGCAAATGACACATTCGCCTCGGACAGTATGTACCAGGCCCTCCCTCATGCAACCGACATAAAAAACTTTCAATGATTGGCAGGCTGTTTTTACGTCCAAGAGCGAAACTGTAATGGTCAGGCAATAACTCCTCGATTTCGATGTGGCACAAAAGAAGTCACGGATGGCTGGTTCATCGTATTCGGCGAGGGCACGCCACATCACGACGTGGCAAAACAAGAGGAGAGCAGCCGAAGCGGAGGCGCGGCTTTCGTCGACGATCCGGCACCAAAAACATCATTCGTGAGCACGATGGCAGATTGTTGATTGTGCAGTCGCCCTCTGGAAGTGATGCCCCCAACCAAGCAATCTAACGGGCTCTTACGAGTCGCTGACGGGCATGCAAATTTTACGGAGAAATGAGGGCCGCAATTATCCGAAAATTATATTTGTGATGATGTGATCTCTCATTAAATAGCTCATTTTCCAAAGTTATTCCTCGCGAGTGCAAAACTTCACTGCAAATATTGAGAACAAACGGTTTTCTCCTCAGGCACCGCGCTGCGCTGCGGACGTTTTCGAAAACTAATTTGAACGCGACAAAAGCGGAAGGAGGAATCGACAGGAAGGAGCCTATCGATCTATCGATCATGAAGATGGGCCGGAGAGGAAGACTTCCTATTCTGAGGGAGGAAGCAGTGGAGAAATTTTCAATGAACGCGGAAAACAGCCAGAAGAGTAGAACAGGAAAGAGCGTAAACGACGACAAACCACGAGGTAACCTTGATCGAGGCTCAGGATAAGCCGAGAAGTGATGAATCTCTCGGCGTGAGCTTGTGACATCAACAGCTCATCTGCGAAATGGTGCTGATATTTTGTAGGCGACGGAACGAAAAACGTAAAATTACGCGTCTTTTTGACCAAATTGTTTCACATCGCTCGGATAGCCTTCGCACGGTGGGCGGAAATCGAAAAAAGCCGGAAAAAATGTAAAAATGGCTTTTTTTAAAGTTAGATATTAGAAATTCCGCATGTAAGCTCGAACATGATTGAAATTTATGGAAATGTAGTTTATTTGACATTATTCTTACCCATTTGCGAAATACAGAGGTTCAAACATAAGCAAGTTTTCGTAAAAATACCCTTCTTCAATTTTCTCTAAAAATCTTCAAAATGAAGTAGATGGTGAAGTTAAATGATGATTTTTACAGAATAAAAACTATACTATGGTTTATTATGGTTTTTTACTTTTAATTTCCGTAATCTTAAGGAATATCTTCGATAAATTCTTACCCTGCAGTTACAAAATAGCAAGCACTGTTTTTCAACAAAATTTTACATTTAGTAAGGGTTTCAAATAGGTTTTTTAGTTAACTTGGAAATAAGTTTGCGACGCCGAATATGGCATTGTTTTTCGATCGCGCGGCAGGGTTCGTCTCCGCGCGTCGGGAGCTGGATAAGCCGCGACGCGGTAAGGTTATTGGAACTGCATGGATTTTAACGCTCAGCATTCACCGTTTTTAAGCCGTACTTCAATAAATCGATTCTCAAAGGGTCTATAGCGTAAAAAACGGAAGATTTTCAGACGAGGCAAGCGCACTTTTCATTGGAGTTAATTTAGTTTTCTTCGAAAACTTTCACCACTACTTCTGCTCTTGCTATGAAAGACATTTATTAGATACCTTATGCCTGTGATACATTTACCCCGCGTCCTTCCTCGTGAACTCATTAGGATACTGGGTAACCTCGGGTACTATCAATTTGAAGTCTATTTTTAATCTTACATAGGGTACTTAAATCATTGTATGGCAAATGCCTCCTCACTTGGTTATACGACTTGATGTCCATATAATATTGAAATCGGAAGAAAATCATTCACCCCGAGAAAAATTGCTGGATTCTTATATCGGGGGCTGAATTTAAGACACAAACCTGACGCTCTGAAATCTCTTTGTGCTTTCCTGACAAAACTCATCTTATGACCATACCATAAGAAATAGAGATTTCCCGAAACAATGAAGTATTTTGTGTCGCTACAAAAAATGGCTCGCAGAATCTATAAAATTTCCGGAATCTGTCATTCATTACTACCCCATTACTTCTACAGGAACGGGTTTGTATTTTTGTAAAATTGTATTATTTTAAAACTGATTTATTCAATACTACCCCAACATTTAGCCTTACCTATGTTACAAAATTCATATTTCCTTTTCCAGGCACTCCCCTGAGGCATAAAAAGAATTGCTCACCTCAAGTGTTGGATCACGTAGAAGAAAAACTGAAAACTTCTCCGTCTACTGCTCAGTTTCCTCTCGCGGCATCTGTGAGATTTAAAGAGAAGGGAGATACTGCAACAGCACAGCTTGTTAAATAAATAACAACGGTGACCCCTGATGGGACAAGAGAGTTCTTTCCAAATGGAGGACAAGTGAAAAGGTCCACCCTGAGTGAACCACACTGCATCGCTAATCCTAGTCTGCTTACCCACCACGAAGCCAGCTTGCCACTACCAAAATTAATTGCAAGAATGCTCCACCAGGGATGTTTTTTTAAGGAATCGATATGGATTTCGATCATTTGACACATAAGGGCTGCATTGTTTGTATCAATTGCTTTGATTGTTAATTCTAGGAGTTAACGAATATCTCAAAACTAGATTCGCAATTATCTTCAAATCAATATCCAGCGGCCTGCTGCTCCACGTCGAGAAATTTTATCAATATTTTCAGAGGACTGCCGAACTATGCGTGGAGTAGTATTATAGTATTACATGCCTAACACGGTGCATAAGCCCTCCTGCACGGAAGTGAGATTTCAAAAAAAAGGAGATATCCCCGTTAGGTGGGCTTTCGGAAGAGGCACTGATAAGTGGCAGACGTAAATACAGCAGAAAATTCCGCGAGCGATTTACCAGGAAGCATTCAGGGTGGCCACTAACGAGGACCATTTCAAAAGGCTTTTGCTAACACTCGACCCACCTCTTTCCTCCTTTAAACATTTATCAGCGAAGAAAGAATGAGATTGCCACAAGAAACGTAAGCATTATTAGCAGTGGATGGAGTAGATAGAGAAATATTCAATGCAACAAGCAGTGATGACGAACATTCATCGGAAGACTACAGAAAGAAATTTATTACCATTTTCTCAATTTTTAACGAATAAAAGGTTTAGGGAATTTGTGCCATAAACTACTTACAGCCATAAATGTTTTTTTATCCTTCTATGTTACCTTTTACGTAAAACATCTCCCTGTGTGCATTATAATGTGTATTTCATTTACAGGTTACTACCTCAATACAATCATTAGAATCACTTATGGTACATTTTACCATTAGATAATACATTCTTTTTTATCTTATTCTGCGCTGAAGTGTCTCATTGTTATCGCCAAGTAGATTTCTAGGAGCAAGAAATTTTTGCTTCTACCCCGCTAGACGAAATTTTAGCAAGTTTATCGTAAAACCTTAAGGTGGTCACAAATTTTTTACTTTTTGATAGTTATTGTTTTTTTTCATTTATCGCGGACAATAGACAACAAGTACAGTCAGTACATTTGCAAAAACTAGAAGAAGGAAAGACTTTGGAAAGAATCTTGGAAGAGTTACTTGGTGAGACAGAATGGATGTATGTAGTGGGAACTGTAGGATCGTAGTTCCAGATGTCTGTAAGAAGTACGTACCTATATTATTAGTTTCGCTGAGCCTGGACTTATTAATGAATTGAATGATGGATGTGAGAACAGCGGACGTCATTCGTATTGGTGAGTTTGGGGAGATTGAGAACGAGGCGGAGGGATTTATTTAGGAAGGATTCAAGTTTTTCCTGATGTTTTTATCACCTATGTGAGAAGATTTCGCAGTCGTAGAGAAGGGAAGGTACAAAGCATACAAACGGACTCCTGGATGTGAGCGGCAGTGGAGAGGATTGGGAGCGCAAGGAGTGAACTGCTTGCCTGGCGATTAAGGCTTTCGATGCACTGTACTTTAGGAGGGGGAGCAAGGTTTATTTAGGAAAAGAGCAAATAATAATTACGTCAGGAAGGCCACATTTGTAGAAATCAGTTTGCATCGTCGCCTCGTGGCGAAACTAGTTAGGGAGCAGCGGCGGTGGTCCACGTAGGAGCGGTGTGTGTTTGGGAAGGGGGGAGGGGGAAGATGGAGAAGGAGAGGGGTAACCAAGGTCACGCCCCCCCCCCCTCTTGTGAGGGCGCTCCGGGAAGTACCGCAGCAGCGAAGAGTGGATTCCCCGAATGATTCCGACGCCGAAAGAGGAGGGGAGGGGCGGAAGGGGGGAAGCGAGGGAGGGAGGTGGATATATAAAGACGAGGGTCGGTGGAGAGTGACGCTTCTTCGCGGAGTGCGGACGGACGCCGGTGCTGCAGCCAGGAGGGAAAGACCGCAACTACTGACGGCTGAAAAGCGTGAAGTGCGAGTGTGATCCCAGTGAGTGAGCGGCTGAAGGACGAGCGGACGAAAAGGACCCGTTCAGTGAGTGGACACATTCATTTATTCTCAACATCTCTTCCCAAGGAGATTACCGTCGTGGAGTCATCCGAAAGTGCTCGTTGAAGTTCGAAAATTCCATCATCTGCCTATACCGGGATTCGAACCCCAATGGCCCGCGTTCGTGGCAGGTGATGAACACACTCACCCAGTGATTCAACCCTAAGGTTGGCTTGGATAGGTGCGGATAGATCTCACCTTAGACTTAAGCCTCAGGCGACTGAATACCGCAGATTCAGAGTAGCGTGAGTTTTTGGGGGGGTTCCTTCCCCTCGTTTGCCCCCTCGCACTTCAAGGATTGTGTTTTGGGTTGTCCGAAGGAGCGGCCCAAGAGGAAACAAACACGCATTCGGGATGCCTGGGTTCGAATTCCTCTCTAGACAAATTCTTTTTTTCCGCGGAATAATCGCATCCTCCGCTCACGACCCTCGGTGCAAGTGCCCGCCTCGGGTATCGAAGCGAGGGCCCTTGGGTCCAAAGTGTTCTAGGAAGTCCCAGTAAAGACTGGTCAGGATAAAATCGCGTTCCCCTGAATTCCTGAAATTTCCAATGACAGCAGGTTCCATTCCTTTCCGAATAGTGGGGCTGGTATTCTCTCCAAAACTACGGCAAGATTTTCCAGACGGCATCTGAAATGCGTCGCAAGCCGTCTCACACAGTATGACTGCTGCTCAGGGAGCAAGAACAAAGGAGGACACCACGAAATAATAATTATCTTCAATAATGATCTATCGTGGAATAAACATATTCTAGAAATAACCGGTCAAGCTAATCGTAAAATGGGTTTTGTTAAAAGAATATTAGGAAAGTGCGACGACTAAGTGAGAGAAATTAGCTACTTTTCCCTCGTTAGACCACATTTGGAATACGCTGCCAGTGTTTGGGACCCTCATGAAAAAGGCTTAATAAAAGAGTTAGAACGCGTGCAAAGAAGAGCTGCCACGTATGTGAAAGGTCGTTACGACAGTCTTGTTAGTGTAATTGATAAACTCTTAGATAAACTCGGATGGGAATCTCTGTCGGACCGTAGATTGAAAAATAGACTAAACACCTTTCAGATAAATTCAAGAGCAGTGTCTTTTCTGACGAAGTTAACCATATCTTACGGACGCCAACATACTACGGAAGATCAGATCATATAAATAAAATAAGAGAGATAGATTGTAGAACAGACAGATTCAGAATGTCATTTTTTACACGATCAATAAGGGATTATAACGGCAGCAATAGAACTCGTTAATAGATTGCATGACTTGTAGTGTAGCCTACTAACCTATGTAAAACTTAATGAATGTTACTTAATTCAATTATTATTTCCAACAGCATATAGTAGTATAGTTTGATAATATACGGGACGTTTTTTGGACGGTGTGGTGTGCATGTGGGAGTCCAATTGCATGCTGCATGCTGGTGATTGATTATCCCCTGCCAAACACCCTAGAGGTGGCTCGCAGGGTATTATATAGATGTAGATGAAAGCCGTTTAATTGAAGTCGATGCTTGTGGGAAATATTTGATATCTGAGTCCCACCAAACGTGGAAATAAAGAACTCCTAATCGTGTCCGTTCGGCAAAACTAATATCTCTGATTTTATCGTTTCTTTCGAGCCAAGAAATATATTGGCGTTCGAAGACGATGTTCTCCGTATTCCTCTGAAAGATGCACTCTAATTATTCTAGCCCCAGTGACGTCGGCCCAATCCAGGAGACAGCAGGTGAATTGGTGGGAGTGTAATTATTAAGTCGATTGCGTTAAAGCCATTTACAAGTACAGGCAGTGTTTTCACTACGAAAATCGGTAAGTGAATTTCGAAGCAATGTTGTTGAATTAGTAGAAGCAATTTGCTGCTAAATTTTCGCTAAACATGCTTAATTACGGCAAAGTGAGATTTATACATCACCCTAACATGATATGTATGAATAATACGTGTAAACCATCGAAATATTGGTCGCAGTGAAGTTTTACAAAACTCGGGAAAAAAACTGATATTTCTCTACAGTCACTTTGCAATATGTCTGAGGAAAGAAAATCCAAATGCCCATTAAAGTTGGTAGGAAAACATGTGTACGAAACGGTTTTCTCGATTATCTTTGGCATTTATTGGTGAGAAGGAGGACGGCCATGACAATAGTGGATACAATACGTTGTTTATTTCATTGAATTTCTCCAACTCAAGTGAGAGATTTCTCCTATTCATTTCTTTATGTTTCCACTGATCCCTCCCCCACTCCAAAGAGTGTCAATTCCCAAAGACAGCACCCAAGTGGACCCAGAGTGCGTCCCTGCGCACCATCCCTTTACAATACATTACTCATCTGCGTCACATAACTGTCCACCAACCTTTCCAATGGCTTACGCCGTAATATTATGAAAACGCCCACCTGACGCATGGATTCACTACGAAATAGAAAAGGCTAACTCGACATTTTTAAATGAATTGTGATGGTTCGAAAAATTTCATCAGGACACCAGTTGGTGGTTTTTTTGTTTTTCGCTCAAGCGTCTCTATATGATCCTTAAATACCAAATATATTACTTAAAATGCACAAAATATAGAAAATTTGACGAAAAAAAGTCATCGCCAGAAAACGTTAAACTAGTCTTAAGTTTCGAACGCCCGCCAGGATGCGCGCGCAGCCCAGCCACAGCCAAGTGTTCAAAAAATTATCGTACCTTTGAGTATGGCAAGCGATTTTTATTTTTTCACGGATAAATCTTCATAACATTTCATTTGATGACTTTACAAAATAATTCGACGCACACATTTATACACGCTGGTTTTGCTCCGTTTTATCTGAAAAATGGCTTACAATTTTCCGTCCGCCATTATGTAACGTAAGGACTCCCAAACTAAGTTTAAAAATATTAGCCTCAACTCAATAGAACAAAGTTTAAAAAAAGAGAAAGTATCGCTTCAATAGATGATACTATTTTTTATCCCATTGCCAAAGAGTCAGCAGGTACTAATTCTGAAAGATTTCCCAAGAAAATTGAAAAACGCCGTTCTTGAAAAAGTTTTTCCATGTTTTCCGACCTGTAAGTAGACATCTGGGAAATTTACCTGCATTATCTAAATCTATATATAACTAAAATATCGAAAAATGAAAAAGCAAGAGCAATTTCCACAATTTTACATTTATTAATACAACCGGTTTCGCTTTTCAGCATCATCAGGTCTGATGATGCTGAAAATTGGAACCGGTAGTACATATTAATAAATGTAAAATTGTGGAAATTGCTCCTGCTTTTTCATTTTTCATTATGTCACGTTTCCACTCCTTCTCACCTGAAACCTCAGACTACAACTAAAATATCTATCATAAATCTTTTTATCTGCATTCGCAGTTATTTGACAAAATATACTAGTAAAACCACGATTTAAAAATCAACAACTTAAATTAACGACCACGAAACGTACTTAGATCAATAGCCGAATCAGAATGCAATGCAGGGTACTTCCCAAAACAACATAAACATCCGAAAGACTGAAAAATAAATGTGCTCGTTACTCTTGTGAGTCGAAATGAGTTGCGCCGATAAAAAAACAGCGGAAGAGTTATTTGAGAATCTCAATTTCTCAGTTTGGTAATTTTATCATTACAAATATCGCAATGGAGCATGAGGAGCTTGATGCCAAGGTCAAAGGTCTCGAGTTAAGGAATTTTGATTCGCATCTAGCCTTGATGCTATGCGTTTGACGTAAGATCGGTCAGCTCAGAGATGAATGCACGAGGTGAAAATAGGCGACCAGTGGTCAGTTTTCTTCCCATCGACAGAAATAGTTTGGAAAGCGCGAGGTGAACGTCATCTGTTTACTTCTGGGAATGCGTGAGAGGCTGTGGTGCACCACGCAGGCGATTTTCCGAGACGCAGCAAGCTAGCTCACAGATCGTTCGCTGCATTGCTCTCACTAACAGACATTGTGTCCACACATGTGCTTCAACTTATACTCAAAGAATAATCCAAATGAAAAGTACATTTCTCGAAATTTGGTTGGGAATTGGTAATCAAGAAATGCCTCTTTTGACTCAATGGCGCCATAAGTAAAGCAACAACAGGAGGTCAAATTAATTTTTCTCGAAACAAACTCGGTCGTCTATAGAGCCTCGAGGTCTAAGTGCAACAAAATCACGTCTCAACGTTGCCACTGGTGTGTATATATATATACAAATTGATCTGCTACAGAGCGCTACCCTCACTCACGATGGAAATATTTGCTCGAAACTCTCCGAACATTTCCGCCTTTTTTTTTAAATAGCTCAGAGTGAAAACGAAATTGTATTTAAAACATGGCCATAGTTCTCATGTATTGGTCATATTGCTAAACTTATTTAAAACATTGATCACATGGTGATTGTGCTAAAAGGCACGAATATTCAACGTAAGCTCAAGTAAAATCACTGTGACGAAAACAGTTGTTCCATTAGAAGATGCTACTCCAGATTACAGCTTAATGAGCAAAAATTTTCGATTAGGATGAAGCTGAAGAAGAGGGATTTAAAATTATGTTGCGATATGCGATTGCAGCTCCTGAGATCGATTTTTGAGAGAGTGAAGACTTTTTGGAGCCATCCCCTACCGAATCAAGGCCATCCAGCAAAGAACGATGCTTTGCCACTTCCGCTCGTCAAAAAAGCGAAGACATTTGTACACAGGATGTTTGGGCGTCTAGCAACATCAGCAGCTGTTGCGCAATCGTGCGTTTGGCCATCCTGAGAATGTCCTCTAAGATTCTACTCCGTTTTAATGCGTGCGATATCGCGCAACTTTGATCTTCCCTTAATTTTTATGATTCGGATGAAACTGCGATTTGGAAGAGTGATTTCATGGATTCGTCACCACTTCGCACGAGCACCACTTCATCTTCCATCGCACTCAATATTGTTTTATGCTAATTTTCCCATTTGAAACGCGTATGAGTCGATCACGCAAGCACGCACGCAACGTATTTCACTTTCTTTGTGGTGTCAGGAGTTCCCAGCCAAAGGCTGTCTACTACTTTTTTTCAATTTTTATGGTTCCGACTAGATGTGAGTCATGGCAGTTCTTTAAATTGGTTAATTAAGGGGAAGGGATATGAGAGGGAAGGAAGGCTGTTTTTGGGAGTTTATGTTTGGTTTTGTCAGGAAGGTTATAATCCCAAAGATGAGCGATTAGTTCGTTGTTTGTAATGGCAGCGACTTAGCAAATTTATAAAGTGAGCTCTTTAAACAGTGCAGCAATGGGGTGATCTTCAGGTCCTTTCGTAGGCTCCGGTTGCTGATGAACCACGGAGCGCTGACGATTCTTCGGATGATGACATTTTCAGTGGCTTGTAGAAGTTTTAAGTGGGAAGCTGCAGCGTGGAGCCAAACTGGAGATGCAGAAGTGACTAAAGGCTTGATGGTACTGGAGTAAAGTATAAGTTTTGTCTTGAGCGAGAGCGGGGAAGAAGCTTTTATAAGTGGTATTTAGCTCATTCTTACTCCTTTTGCCTATTTGGGTTTTGTGATGTGATGTGTCCAGGTTAACTTTTTGTCCATGTGGACGCCGAGATATTTTACTATTTGCTGTTTTGGAATTTTTGTTTTTCCGAAGAACAATGAGGGGCCCTCGCCAGCTTTGGGACGTCTCACAGTGGGCGAAATGCCCCAAAAGGTGGTCAAAACTAAAAATCATTGCTATATGGCCTAAAAGATGACGTTTTATATGTTTTTGAGGTTGCTGAGTGCGATTCTGAAGTCACAATTAAAAAAAAAGCAACAACTGATCCAAAATGGTGGACTTAATAATTCAAGTGAGCGGATCTTGACTCGTTCATTGTAAGAATAAAGGTTAAATAATGTGGCATATTAATTACGTTATAGAATTGAAGAAGTTAACAAAAGATGAATTATGATAAATAAATTAATTAAAGTTCAAAATAAATAAGACATAAACTATGAAATATAGGCAAAGTAAGTAGTTTTAAGTTTGCAAAAATATGAATGAATAATGGAATAACATAGATGAACAAAAAATTTATCTGGCAGTGTTTTATGAATAAAGATGAAAGGGTAGTTAAATGCGTAGCAATTAAATTCATGATACAAACAAATGTTAATTATTGCACTGACATCATCTTTGTAAGCAATGAGTTTAGGTGGAAATCAGTCACAGGCGTCTGAAGAGTTGTCGGAATATACTCCAGGAGAGGTCGATGAGGATGAGCATGAAGCTTCAGACATTGTAACACTCGGTGGAACTGTCAGAAGCAACGCCTCGTTGCTTAAGCATTGCAATTTCTTTTTTGGCAATGGCCTTTGGCTGCTTATTAACGGATCTGAAAAAACCAACAGCCTGGAAAAAACATCTTGCATATTTTTTCGGCGTGAACATTACCGTGCAAAATCTTCATGAAGCGTCTTAAAATATTTATTGCACGCCTCTTGGGCTTCTTCTGACATCTGCCCAATGGGCAATAAGGATTTTATAATTAATTCCTTTCCATGTACAAGTAGTTTATGCACCTTTGTTGGCATGTTGAACCAGGGATATAAGCGCACGAATAAACGGGCAGTTTCAATTGCATACTGTCTACATCTATTTGATGGCCGCAGGATATGACTTGCAAAATGGTATGCATACGTTTAATCAAATTTAAGTCCAAGCCAGTAATGGACGCAAAAACGCTGCTATTTTCAAAGAAACGACGAGCTGTGTTTCCGTCATTGCTACTCCCAAAACTTTGCTTTAGCCTGTCAACAATGAGGCCAAGGTGAGACCTAAATCCCTCCTGAAAATATATCTTCCTAATCTCCATTGCTGGCTTTAAACCAGGCTCTCAGACTTACCAACTTTTTATGTGCAGTCCGTTGGACAGATGTATGAAACATTCAAAGCATCGAATCCTACTATACGTACTAGTAATATGGCATGTGCATATATCCCCCGATCCGCCTAACGGTTGACAGCATTAAATACAATAGAAAGATACAATGTGTCATTTGTACAGTGAAGGAAGAAACATTGTAAATCACGGACATGAGCCCACAAACAAGTTGGGAGAAGGGTGCATGCATGGTGCACCCTCCCCGTCCCAGCACACCATCAACCGACTCCTTCCCCGTAAACCAAACAGCCGATTCACCGCGCTGAAAACCAATTAGACTCTTCCCCCAATCGTCTCCAAACCAAGCCCATATTCCTCCTAAAAAATATGAAACTACAAATTGTACTTTTCACCGGAAGATTATCGGAATCGTCGAAATATATGGATCGAGAGTATTGAAATCACAAGTGAAATTTAAAGCGTCTTTCGGTGGCTCGTAGAAAATTTTAATAGTTAATAACAAAACGTATTAACAATTTTTGAAACTTGAAAATAAATATTCTTAGTTGAATTTCATAACTAAACTTATTCGCATAAAAATATTCATGTTTTTAACGGAAACATAATGAGCGTGTAGAGTACCGACTCTGGAACCCGGCGCGTGGCCATGTGATTATCTTAATTAAATGGCTTAAACTTCGCGAGGGGCAGTTTGGGGCAGCAAATTTTTGTTTCATAACAACTATTAAATGTATAAGATTGATTATATGTTTGTTAGTACGCAGAATACGACAGAATGCTAAACTTATGACTAAATTTTTAAATAATTTTTCGAATAATATTGTATTAATTTTAGTCAAAAAAAACGTTATTACTGCCAATTTATTAACCTATAGCAATTTTTTTAAAATTTATTTAGATTGCACTTATATTGCTTGGCTAAATCCATTATACAGAACGAAAATCGCCCAGTTACACCAGCAGTAGCGTTATTATGAAGTACAAGCACTTATTCTTGCGCTGCTCAGTGGCCGTTCTTACTCACGTGGAGATCACTATCACAGTGGTTTATCAACGCGTAAACATATTCACAAGCCTTTAAAATTGTATTTTCGGACGCTTCCATTCTTCCTTTAGCCAATACAAAGTTTCAACAACCTTATATACTAAGTTCATATTTTCCTATTTTGGCCACCTTTTTGGGCATTTCGCTCACTGTGCGTCTGGAGAAAACAATGTGAGTACATTTTGTTGCATTGACGGACAGTTTCCATAGTTTTGCCCAATCCTCGTAGTCGTCGAGATGGTCTTGAAGTTTGTCGGCTGCACGTTCCGGGTTTGAAGTCGATCACGGATTTTCTAGAAATCTTAAATTTAGGAGACATGTGCCATTAGCGAGTGCTCATCATCAATCCTAAGCTCCCCTCCCTCCAATCCAACAACATTCGTCTGCTTTCGCTCACCTTGTGATCACCTGCATGCCCCATGGACTATTTCATCCGTGGCCATTCTTTCCTTCAACGGCGATTTTCATTACACCCTGGAGTCTCATGAAGTGACCGATTCAATTGTCCCACCCAATGTTTACTAATAACTCCTCTTCTAAACTTCCGCATAACTCGCATTATCTATCCATTTGATCTGCATCACCACATTCCGAAAACTTCCAGCCTTGAAATCGGGTATCATAAGTTGTTATCAATTTATTTCAATTTTCAAATTTCAATTATTTTAGGGGAGCATGGTAACAAATTGGGTAGAGCACCTGGCTGCTGAGGGGTCCCTGGTTCGAATACCGGTTCAAGCCTTCGGACATTTCAAAGCAAAATCCTCGAATAGCGAGGTGGCAAATAAGGGAGAGGCTCTCCCCACTTCTACTACTATGTGTGATAACCACTCGCCTGCGGCACTACCCTCACCCATCCAAACTGACCTTCTGGTTGAGTCACTTCGGCTTCAACTGCTCTCATAGCGAACGCCATTCCGTGGAATTGATTTCAGCGCCTTACACCACACTTCGATATCTCCACTTCACTTTTCGAGCGCGAAGCTTAAAACAATGGAATGTCGGTTGCTAAGTAACCGCTTCGCACGGGAGCTGTTGATGCCAGTTCCGCCATGGCTGACTCCCAAGCATCATCTGAAATGGCAACGTACTCTAAATTAGTGCGTGAGGATAGTGGTAGGGGGAGTGGCATGAGGAATAAAAAGAGCCGTGTGCGATGCACCTAATCCTTCTACCGAGACGCAACCTCATCCGATGAGAAATTCATTGTAATTGCGTCATCTAATGAAATGCGTTCATTTAATTTATGGAGATTCGGCGTAGTTGGACCCCCTGGTCGGCGCACGATAAACTTTTTTGAAAAATATGTAAAATTACTGCAAAAATACAATTTTAATACATAATTTTATTTATACTTACACCACAAAGAAATAATTAATAAGATTTATAATTTTACAGAAAAAAAAACAATTAATTTGACTTCGATTTTGGACGATGAAACCTCCTTTCATACACCAAGCTAACACATACTTTTGACCGTATACAGGCAACAATGCGAAATATCCGCTAGAATATTTCACCTCTTTCAAAAAACATTCATCCAAATTCTTCTTATAATCCACAGATTCCATCGAAATCATGCTCGAACGTTTTATAAATGGGTCACTTCGATTATAAATCCGGGATTTGTTCAACCGGAGATTCTTCTCAAGATGAGCGATTTCTTCTCCTCACTTGGGCAGGCAGAGGTAACAGCATAAGGGCGTACCCAGGATCATAACTAGGGGGAGGGGCAAGCCATGGTCTAGGGGGGGAGGCAAGCCATGGTCTAGGAGTGGGGGGGGGCAAACCAAGTTGTGACATTAGTTTATGTGAATATTTCCTTGAAAAAAAGTTTTATTTTAGTTACCTATCTTATACTAATACATTTTTTGTGCGTTTAAAGAATTTTTTTTTGAATGCTTTCGTTTCAATTCAGTACTGATTTTGCTTAAAGAGCTTCTAGGGGGGGAAGCTGCCCCCCCTCCCCTGCCCCTCGCTGGGTACGATTATGGAACAGCATTCAGTTGCTAACACTCTAGTGTTTTGGGACCACAAGTAAAATCATTTCGATTGGTAGTAGGTCACCCAAATGATGGCGCAATGTCCAAAATATCTACTTAACTGGAATTCTTTTTAAAATGTCTAAGTAGGTGACTCTGCCATACACCGTTGGAGGACTTTTATTTCGATTGCAACAGAACGAGGAGCGCGCGAATACTTTTCATCCCAGTTACTTCCACGAAGAGTGCATGACAAACGCTCTCGACTAGGAAGTGGGTTGCCCGAACGCCTAACGCACCGCCGAATCGCGAGACGCTAATTCACGGCGCTAACTGCCGCGCACGCTAACCTTGATTAACGACCGCGCCTTCGATGCACAAGATTCCGCGTGAGTTCGAGGCCTCGAACGAGGGCATTGCGCCGTCGGTAAGTTACAAGTGCTCCGCACCTCGTCACAACCGCTTTCGATCGTTACACGTCAGCGACGCTTTAACGGACCAGGGGCGCAGCTAGGAATTAAGGCTAGGGGGGGCACAACTAATACTGGGGCGTTTGGGAGTATAGCATACCCGCCAGGGAAAGCTGGAGGTGCGGGGCCCTCCCCAGTAAAAATTAACATAAATGGTTCAAAATGGGGAGTTTTACGGCCTTCTGAGGGGTATTTTTATAATCCTGAAATTATTCTATTAGTAATATTAATCCAATCAAGTAAAATGGATTAAACTTGAAAATTTCTCTGAGCTCAGGAGGGGGGTTTTATCCCCCAAAACTCCCCCCTCGCTGCGCTACTACAACGGACGACTCGTTCATCGTCATCAGGGTGAAAAAATAAGGTTTCAGTAACCGAAAAACGTGTAAATGTAGCACTGTATAAACAGTCACTACAATCAGGTTACTCATTCACTCACCCTGATGATAGGTGCGATGAAGCGATACGTGTTTCCCCAATTTATGCAGCATAGCATTTTCACTCGCGATGAATAGCATTGGAAAGTGATGGTTTGAATAGTTTATATCAACATTTTAAAAATCGGTAAACAGACCTAATTAAATCTTAAATTATCCTGCGAAATTAGGATCGCTCTGCCGTAAGCGACGCGAGTGGTGACATTTTTAAACCAATCTA
Source organism: Ischnura elegans (assembly GCF_921293095.1). Classification (NCBI taxonomy): domain Eukaryota; kingdom Metazoa; phylum Arthropoda; class Insecta; order Odonata; family Coenagrionidae; genus Ischnura; species Ischnura elegans. The sequence goes on from NC_060250.1 coordinate 133,238,049, forward strand.
AATGTTGGTGGGTGATGGCACACTTGGTATGAGAATGGAGAATCCTTATCTTAATATTCGTGGAAGAACTATTCGAGGAAAACGAACAAGGGCAGAGCGCTGAGAGGAGTTTCCTATTCCGCACGCTGGAGCAGTTAATTTCGTAGAATGGCATTCGAAGAAAAAACGAAGGCCACGCTTAATTAATAACTATAGCCATTAATTGGAGAATGCTATCAAAGCTATCGCGTGCATCATTAGCCAGTAATTCGGTCTTAACCCACTTAAGTCACGACCAATTTCACCTCCCATCCCCAAGGCAATCCCCACGATGAAGAATTTCGCAATTACCAATGAGAATATTAATCTTGTGAATTACTTTGACCTTAAAACCGTCATTTCCCTCGAGAAAAGACTTCCCTCCCCCTCCATAGGCATAGGCGGATTTTGGGGGGGGGGGACGGGGGCACGTGCCCCCCCCCCCCAGAACCTTAAAAAATACGGAAGATTTTAATAAAGTCCCATTATCATTACGTTTGTTTTGTATTACGAGGTAACCTTGTGCCCCTCCCCAAGAACAAAATCCTGGACACGGCCTTGGTTGTGTCCCCCCCCCCCCCCCCCCCCAGAAAGCAATCCTGGATCCGCCCCTGTCCATAGAGGTCATCCCGATGCAAATAGCTGTTCGAACGGTTTCTTTCTTTTATCAGAGCCACCTTTTTTAATCCTTGCACCATCGCCTCACAGGAGGGATTTTTGATTAACCTTTCGTAAAAACATAGAAAAAGTTTAATCGAAATATTATCCTAATCAAACACGGGAAAACATTTCTCTACTAACCTCGGGTGAAAAAGCTTTTCTCCTAAATCTACCCAAATGCAAGTTGCCTCAATAGGCGTATAGCGGGGAATGGGAGAGGGTATGACAAGAAAACTACGTTATGATTGGAGAGATCCTTAATGCTGACTGTGAGTCCCATCTATTGCATTATTTATTAAATTATTACCGAATATTTAGGTAACGCTATACGATTATCTACTCGTAGTAATCGCGGCACTCCTTTTTTATAAATTTCTCTCTGGTATACATACTACACGTGAATCAAATTCATTATGATTGAAATTTGAAAATTCATAGCTTCAGAATCAATTACTTCCTACAATTTGATTGTAATGGATGGTTCTCGTACTTCATCTATAAGACACTATAATTGTTGAGATGCCACTTCATCGGGCAAAATATCTCTCTCATTTTACGCTACACATTACGAGAATGATAAACCATGAGGGACAGTGGCGCCGACTCCATGGGGCTTGAGGGGGCCCGAGCCCCCTCAAAAATTCGTTATGGTTGCGAGGAAAAAATGTGTCAGGCTTGTAGATTTTCCCTGGAATGTCCAGATATTGCGATTCGAGTTAACAGGGTTCTAATGTTGATCATATGACTCTTCTGAAATGCTTACAAAACTTAAAACTCACTACCTATAAAACTTCCCGGGCGAAGATCCCCGGTTGGGCCCCCCCAATTTTTTTCGTAAGTAGGCATCCCTGATGAGGGAGGTTATGTGTGCGATACGTTTCCTACCAATGAATTTAGTCTCCAACACGAATTAACACGAAGAAAAATCCCGTAAAATGAATGAGTGTAAAATAAAAATATGAAAATTAATTTGTTAAAATAGATAGCTTTTGCCAATTTCTCACTCTGGGTTTCCAAAATAAAAATTACATTTAATACTAGATTTTTCGGGTTTCCAAGGTTATTTTTGTGCCGATTGAAGATCTAGTGTGGGTGCTATGGCAACCACTGTAGAAACGCCAATGATGGTGGTCTCATGACAATAATTTGTTAAGCAGGCGAGGAATTGATTAAGGCTATAGTTTAGAAGTAGATGCATCAGTTTTTAGTCTGAATGTATCTTTTCTGCAGGTTGAAAACCTTCCCGTTCCGAAATCGAGGCGGATTGAAGTGTTGCAACTGCTACTGTTGCTTTCCCGGCGTTATCGCCCGTAGTGGAGTGCTGTGGGGCGGAAGTGACTCTTCCCCATCCCCACAAACCATGCCTCCTCTTCTTCCGTTTCAGAGAGAGAGAAATGCCCCGTTTACACCACGATCGTCGCGACGTTGATCGCTACTACTGCACGTTTACACGTCTAAAAGTTACCATCGTAACTCAGTGCTGCCCTCGTTGTGGAATTGTGTCAGATAACAACTGACGACGACACTGCGTGAGAAAATAGAAATCCTGGAAATTAAGAAGCAAAAGAATATTAATGTTTTCATGTTTTAAAACTGAAGCTAGACCGAACTGTCGGTAAAACGTTAAAGAATGTAGGTTTCTTTATGGGAATCTGTCCAAAGTTTAGCATTATTCATGCGGTTAATACGGTAGATATGTCTCCTTGCTACGTTCCAAATTGTAATATTTTGCTAACTGGTCACTTTATTATAATATCGACTCAATCCGGATTTAACGTGTCCAAAATAATTTTTTCAAATTAAATAATTACGATTTATTAATCTCTTTGTCTGATTACAACACTTCATATATTCTTTCCCTAGTTAGTTTGAAATTTCTTGCACGACCAAGGATCCTCCAACAAAGGCATATTCCTCTACAAAATTATCAATTAATATTTAGATTGTTCCTATCTCCTTTATTAGTAACTTTAAATGGATCCCGTCATAGCTATATAAATCCCCACCTGCTTGTTTTTAATTACCATAGAGCAAATTATTCCTTCAACTCCCAGCTATGATGAGATAAAACTAAAACTAGTCATAACAGTCCGTGAAGTCTTTAGGAAACTATATTCTTCGAGAGAATATGTCAAAACATTCAAGAATGTTCACGTATTAAAGACAGTACATATTGCTGTTATAATTTAACTAGAAAAGGCTTTGATTCGGCACAAGTATTGATATCTCCACGTCCTCATCTAAATGTTATGGTTATTTCTGGCGAATTTTATTGTGAAGTCCTTTATACAATGATTTAATTGGTTAACATTTTGTGTATGTTTGTTATTTTCCATCATCTGTGAAGTATAATGTAAGGATACATGGGTATGGGTTAACCTGTAAATAAAGAAATGCATAAAACTGGTATAGTATAGAATATCCGATATCATTTGGTAAATAGAACATCAGAAAAAACTTTCCCATCACGTCCTTCCATTACCTGCTCAATAATGTCTTCATTCGTTGCCATATATCTTTGATATATTAGAGTTATTTATGAAATATCAATTACTGTATCAAGATTGCAACGGCGCGAAAGAATCGTATATGCATCGATCTTCATTTCGATCTCTTTTTTCTTGGCACACTAGCGCTAACCATCGTAAGTTCGGCAGTGTTAGGTACTAAGGCCTACGATGGTAACTCTGCGCGTCTACACGACGTTTTGAGGTTACGATCGTACGGATCAACGTCCCGACGATCGTTGTGTAAACGGGGCAAAAGAGTGGGATTCCCCGTCGAAGGAGCGACTCGGGTAGTTTGACGGTCGGTCGCAGGGAGGCGGGGCCGGGAAAAGCCCTCTCGTGAGAGACTTGGGCAACTAATCACGAGACGTGACTCGCGTGATACCACGTTTACACAACGATCGCATCGACGTTGATCGGAACTACGGCACGTTTACACGTGTAAAAGTTACCATCGTAACTCAGTGCTGCCCTAGTTGTGGAATTGTGTCAAATAACAACTGACGACGGGACTGCGTGAGAAAATTGAAATCCTGGAAATTAAGAGGCAAAATAATTTCAATGTTTTCATATGCTAAAACTAAAGCTACACCGAGCTGTTGGTAAAAATTTAAAGAATGTAGGATTCATAATGAGAATCTGTCCAAAATTTAACAATATTCATGCGATAAGGACAGTAGATTTATCGCTTTGCTACGTCCCAAACTAGAATTTATTGTTAACTGGTCACCTTATTATAATATCGACTTAATCCGGCTTGAACGCGTCCAAAATAAATTTCTCAAATTAAATAATTACGATTTAGGAATGTCTTTGTCTGATTGCAACACTTTATATTTTCAATCCCTTGTCAATTTGAAAACCCTTGCACGACACACGATCCTCCAACAATGCCCTATTCCTCTACAAAATTATCAATTCGTATTTAGGTTGTTCCTATCACCTTTATTAGTAAATTTTGATGGATCCCGTCATAACTAATCAAATCCTCACCTGCTTGTTTTTAATTACCATACAGCAAATTATGTCTTAAACTCCCAGCTATCCAGAATGATGAGGTATAACTAAAACTAGTCGTAACAGTCCGTGAAGCCTTTTGAGAATCTAGATTCTTCGAGTGAATATGTCAAAAAATTTAAGAATATTCACGCATTAAAGACAGTACATATTGCTCTTATTATTTAACTAGAAAAGGCTTCGATTTCGGCTTAATTCGGCACAAGTATTGATTTCTCCATGTCTTCATCTAAATGTTATAGTTATTTGTTGCGAATTTTATCGTGAAATCCTGTATACAAAGATTTTAATCGGTTAATATTTTGTGTGTGTTTGTTATTTTCCATCATTTGTGAAGTAAAATGTAAGGATGCATGGTTATGGGTTAACCTGTAAATAAAGAAATACGTAAAATTGGTATAGTAATAGAATATCCGATATCATTTGCTAAATAGAACATCCGAAAAAACTTTCCCCTTACGTCTTCCATTACCTGCCTAATAATGTCTTCAATCGTTGCCATATATATTTGATATACCCTATTAGAGTTATTTATGAAACACAAATTATCGTATCAAGATTGCAACGGCGCGAAAGAATCGTACATACATCGATCTTCATTTCCTCTTTTTTCTTGGCGCACTAGCGCTAACCATCGTAAGTTCGGCAGTGTTAGGTACTAAGGCCTACGATGGTAACTCTGCGCGTTTACACGACGTTTTGAGGTTACGCGCGTACGGATCAACGCAGTGGCGGATACAGAAAAAACTCAAGGGGGGGGCGCAACATATCTCGAGTTGTCTTTACTTTTATCGTAATAAAAGATGATCAAGTCACAGGCAAAGTATATGAAAATTTATTTAAAGTGATAATAAACATGTAAAAGACAAAGCCATCTTATGATATAAAAAGTTACAATTGTGGTTTTGCAATGTTCGGCAATACAGGCGGACCCGCAAGGGGGGGGCGCGCGCCCCCTGCGCCCCCCATCTGTATCCGCCACTGGATCAACGTCGATACGATCGTAGTGTAAACGGGGTAGGACACTATGGATGATCTAGCCATTAGATGGAAGACCACGCTTCTTCTTCTTCTTCCTTCCAGGATTAGGCTACTAAGCCTGTTCCGGCTCCACATCACCATCTTTTCCTTGGTCTTCCTATACTTCTCTTGCCAAATGGTTGATATTCCATTGCTTGCTTTGGAAGTCTTTCATTTGGCATTCGAAGTAAATGTTCTTTCCATCTATGTTTGTATTCTTTTAATTTGTCAGTGACCGCTTGGACACCCAGTTCATCTCTTATTTGAGTGTTTCTTATTTTATCCAATATTGTGCAACCTTTAACTGATCTTAAAAATTTCATTTCAGACGATTCTATCTGCCTTAATTCCTTCTTTTTTGTTACCCAACATTCTGATCCGTAGAGTACAGTAGGGACTGCCATCACTTTGTAAAATTTTATTTGTGTTTCTTTTCTTGTTTTGTTCTTCAGAGTTCTTCTGATAGTGCCACATATTCTCTGGAAAGTGTTAACCTTATTCATAATATCTTTTTCCTCGTCATATGTTATGTCGCATCCTAAGTACTGGAAGTGCGACACTTGCTCCAGGACTTGATCCTCAATAACAATTTTTGTTCTTATCGGGTTGCTTCCTAAAAATGCCATAGTCTTTGTTTTGTTTTTTGAAATTCTCAGGTTGTATAGCTTGCTCAACTCGTGTAGTCTGTGTACTGCCATCTGGAGTTTGTCCTCTTTATCTTGTATTATAACCTGATCGTCAGCAAACAGCATCGTATTTAAGTATTGAGATGGTCCTATTTCTATGCCTGGTGATACATTATTCTCTTTCCACATTCTTAGAACGTCATCTATGTATAGATTAAACAAGGTTGGGGATAGGCTGCAACCCTGTCTAACTCCTCGGTTAATGATAATTTCTTGGGTGATCTGTTTCCCTGTGTCAATTACAATTCTGGTGTCTCTGTATAGACTCTGGGAAGCTTTTATCAGATGTCTAGGAAACCCTCTTTTCTGCATAACTGACCATAACGTTTCTCTATTTACACGATCGAATGCTTTTTCAAAATCTATGAATGCCAGATGCGTTTCCAGATTGAACTCTCTTCGTTTTTGAATTATTTGTTTTAAAGTAAAAACATCGTCGATGCAAGATCTTCCTTTCCTAAATCCAGCCTGTTCTTCTAATAAAATGGTATCAGAGATAGCTTGTAGTCTAGCATTGATTATTCTACTGTAAATTTTGTATGCAGTATTTAGTAGGCTTATACCTCTGTAATTCTCTGGATTATTTCTTTTTCCTTTTTTAAACAATGAAACAACCTTCGCCACATTCCAATCCTTTGGGATTTCAAGCTTTTTCCAACACATGTTGTATAGATTGAGGATTCTCATTTGTAGGGATGTACCTCCATATTTTATCAGCTCTGATTCAATTCCATCTATGCCAGCAGCTTTCCTATTTTTTGTCTTCTTCAGAGCACATTCTAGTTCTTTCAAGTCAATAGGGTCTACTCCTATTGTTTCCTCTGGAGTGTTGATCGTATCATCTAATGTTGGATCATACCATAATCTCCTATAGTGTTCTATCCATTCTTCCTTCGGTACTGGGGCGGCTCTAGGATTTCCTTGAGGGGGGGGCGCGACGGGCTGCTTACCCCTCCCCCCTCCCCCCACTCTCTCCCTCTCTCTCTGTATATATATATAAAAGCGCAACTGGTAGAGCACCTGGCCGGCAACCATGAGGTTCTGGGTTCGAGTCCCAGTCAGGCCGCATTTTTACCCTCTTATTTCTGGCTTTCTTCCATCTGCCACAGCACCGTTGTCCTCGTCCTTTTTCTATTACATGTTCCTATCCCTTTCTTTCCTTACCTGTGAATTTATTTGTATATATGTATATACTACTCCATTCATTCACACGGTGCCTTAAGCGCAAACATACAAATAAATTCAGAGGTAAGGAGAGAAAGGGATAGGAACATATAATGGAAAAAGGACGAGGACAACGGTGCTGTGGTAGATGGAAAAAAGCCAGAAATCGGTGTGACGACGGTGATGAGACGTTCGTGTTTACATTGGGAACGACTCTCGGACAACAATGGAAGTAGCATTAAAAGTACTACGAGTTTCGTTCAAAGGTAAAAAGTAATCAAAGGTAAAAAATAATCATTAACCAGATGATGTGGCATACAAGTGTCAAATTAAGATAGGAGTTTCGGCATTATAGTTGATAAAGAATGAAGCAATTGGTACAAATTGTTTGATTTTAATGAGCGAATTACACCGAATACACCGAGAAAATTGCAAAAACCCGTGTTATTTTATGGAAAAAGTTGTAGAAGTAATTTCCGATTTACGTATGGAATTTCAAACGATATGCATATTTTTCGTTCCAAGCGGGAGACACAAGCTTTGAATAGACGTTCGAATCGTAGATTTCGATGGAGAGTTGAGGGAAACAGGGCGAGAAAAAAAACGCCGTGCAATCTTATGGGAAAATTGTGAATATAATTTACGGCTCATGTATTATTTATGCACTTTCAATCATGATACTTATCAGTATGAGAAGCTTCGATAAAATTTTATGCATCATAATAAGAATTCACATCTTCTATTTTTCTGACTAGCAAACCGATTGATTACATTGTCAGAATTAATGTTTATGTTTCTGTGAATATATAACAACGCCAACCCAGTCAATCGATCTTCATTCATCCTTGTTCTGAGCCAAGTTTTCAGTCTTCTCAAATCTGAAAAGCTCCGTTCAGCCGTAGCAGCAGAAATGGGTAGGGTCACCAAAGTTTGATACAGGATTTTCAACAGAGGATAATCATTTTCATCACATTTCATGTAAAGTTCCATGGCAGTTTTCATTGATTTCATGTCATTAAATTCCGGACTTTTTTTTCAAAAAAGTGATCTCATTATCAAATTCCGTTAACATTGTACTCTTTGTTCAATAACGGCGCATATTTATCTCATATTTTTTCAAGCATGCTTTCTAACGAGTCCGAATTTTTTATTTCCATGAAAATAGCTGGGATTCAGGCAGCAGGCTTAGTATATTCAACTTGAAGCACTATTGACTCTCCAGCAAATCTGTCCTTGATATCCGTATTTACGTAATCTAAGATGGGAATATAGATGATTTTTTTCCCAATACGCGCTTATATCATATTCATCATTGGTAGCCGGGTAATTTGCTCGGTTCTTTTACCGATTGGCTGCACGTGGAATGTGGATTTGAGTGTCCATTTCCTCCATAATTGTCTTAGCCTTTGCAAAAATTCCAGAGAAAATTTTATAAGAGTTCGTCCGCTTATCCTTTAGTACTTCAAAAGTTTGGTCAACTTTTTTTTAGCTCGAAAAACATCTACAGTCTCATTTTGCAAATATCTGCTTAAGATATAAGTTGCACTCAAAACATCACTCAGACTATATACAGTTATAATGAATTCACAATTACAAATTGATAACAATAAATATTTTCCTTTAGTTGCCGTTTTATAATCATCCCACTTTGACACTTTTTCGAGAGCTTTGGCAATATCAGGTAAGTCGTCTCTAAAAGTTACAATAGCTTTATGCCTTTCTACCCATCTAGTATCGCAGTTACCAGTCATTTGATGACCTAAGATATCAACAACGGTTTTATTACGTTTACTTGATGCTTTAAAAAGTCGCGGGAAGAGATATAGAATCTTGTTCCTTTGAATCATTTTCTAGCCGAGGCTTCTTCCTTATTAGCCACCTATCCATTTTGCATATCTATGCAAATAAACTTAAATCTACGCGTACACAAAGAAAGAGAAATCAGTTTGATGACATAAAAAAAGAATACAACCCCAACACGAATGAAACTGTCCAAGCTCACGTGTGATTGATGAATTACTCCAACCGTTTCAGAGAGAAAGTCTTTAGAATGTGTGGTCAGAGGAAATCTTCAACAATTTTGCTCGTAATTGTACAGAGCTCCAACTTCAAACAGCAGGCCAGCAAAACATACCTGCGCTCCACCTTTGTGCTACTTGACCGTGCACACGAGTGGAAACGATCGATGAATCTCTTGTCGGAGTTGCAGACTTTCAAATTCGAATCATAGATCTGGCAAGATCTAAGGAATATATAGTTGCAGAAATTTTCTACAAAGAAAATAAACTTGCCTGCCGATAGTGAAACAAATTATTCGGAACATCTCAACTTCGAGAAAAACTCTTTCTGGCTATAGGAAGGAAGAATGTATGTACTGTGGAATTTGGCCACATCCGCTGCGCTGGGGGTGACTTTGGCCACATGCGCTTCGGTAGGTAGGTAAGAGGAGATTGCAAGCAGCAAAAAAAATCCTTCAGTGACCGCCCAGGGGGGGGCGCGCGCCCCCCGCGCCCCCCGGCTGGAGCCGCCCCTGCTTCGGTATAACATTTAGTTGGGCAGTTCTTTCTCTGATTTGTTAAGTTGTTTCATCAGTTTATATGCTATTTCTTGCCTACCATGAATATCCTCCTCTACTCCACTTGTAAATCTATCCCATGATATCATATGTGCATTCCTTATTATTGCTTTCGTGCGGTTTCTGACCCTGTGATATTTTTCTTTCGTTTCCTCTGTTTTTCTCTGTAGGTATTCTCTGTATGCTTTGTTTTTATTTTCGATGGCCTGTGCTATCTCTTCGCTCCAGATTTTTAAGCCTCTTTTCCGTTTCTTTTTATTTCTGGTGCCCAAAACTTCATTAGCTATTTGTAAAATAGCTTTCTTAAGATTTTCCCATTCCTTATTGATGTCATGTTCTGGTTTTATCTGTTCGAGCAGTTGTGTAATCCTGTGTTGGTACAGTTTTCGAATACTACTCTCTTTCAAAAGGTATGTTTTGAAGATTTTCTTTACTTGACATTGTTTATTTTCCGTATTATGCTTTTTCCACCTTGCCCTTAGTTGTATTTTTGCCTTAACAAGGAAATGATCGGTGCATATATTTGCTCCTCTATATACATGTGTATCAGTTATCCTCAAGGCTAATTTTCGGTTAACAATTATGTAATCAATTAGGGATCGGTGACCCCTGGCTGACCAGGTGAATTTATTGATATCTTTTTTCTTGAAAAATGTGTTTGTTACTTTTAATTCGTTGAAAGTTATAAATTCTCTTAATTTACTTCCATTTTGGTTCAGATGGTCTTCTCCATGTACTCCAATCAATTGTGGAATTGGCTCTTTCCCAATTCTAGCGTTAAGATCACCAGCTATTATTAAGTAGTCCCTGTTATTTAACTTCCCTATTTCTTTTTGCAGTTGCTCATAGAAAATCTCCGTTTCTTCCTTTTTCCCATCTTCAGGTGCATATGTTCCAAGTATTGTTAAATAACCCCTATCAAATTTGAGTCGCACCGTTATTATTCTTTCGTTCATGAAAGTGTATTCCCTGATATTATTTTTCCATTTTTTGTCTATTAAAACACTCACTCCACAACGTGCTCTTATATTCTGATCAACTCCACTGTATATCATTACGTAATCTTCCAAGTCTTTTGTCCCTTTGAGTTTCTTCTTTGTTTCAGTGATGACCGCCATATTCACTTTGTATTCTTTAAGGGTGTTGTTAAGTTCTAACTCGTGATTGCCTAAGCCTTGTACATTCCATGTGGCTATGTTTAATATATCCGTTATACCCGTATTCATGTCCTTACTTTTGCCTAGTCGTCTGTTGAATCCTAACCTATTCCGAGGCTCTCTGTGAAGCTTATGAGTTAAAGAGGGTTTTACATGGGCAGGTTACCGGCCTGTCGCACAACCCCCAACCTGGAGGACCAGTGGGCTACACTTAGTCAGTCCCCTACCCTTCGACCTGTCTGGCTTGGGTGGCCCTACCAGGAGCATACGCTCCCGCCAGCTTAGCTCTCCGGGTCATTGGGGCACTCAAACCTCTCCACCACGATAAGGTGGTAGCCCTGGGAGAGGCAAGGTGGTAGCCCTGGGAAGACCACGCTGTTAGAGCCATTTACTATAGTCAGCCAATCGGTAATGACCAGCATACCGGTTTGAAATAAATGTGGTTAACTAGATGAGATGGGAATTATAAGGGGGCGGTATTGGAGGCATATCTTCCTTACAGGGCTCCTCCCCCGGAAATTTTTAGGAAATTGCATTCCCGGAAACAGATTTCGACATTTTTCTAGCTCTTACAAACTAGATCATAATTAATTTTAAAAATAATGTTTTCGTTAGAAACAATACGATGAAAAGTGAGAATTTTGCAGTTTATGATATTTAATAATGAATATTATTTTTATTATCTATTAATTGAATTTTTTCCTTGGAATTGCACTGAAGCATAAAAAACTAAAATAACCCTTTCGTGTAACCCTTTCAAAAAAACTTTATCTTCTCCTGACACATTTATTTCATTTATTACATTTATATATTATTTTCACGGTGAGTTTTTTGTAAATGATCACCAAATGAAAACGTAGAATATTATAATTGCACAAAATAATTGTTTCGTGTAATCTGAGTCTTTCTTATTGCACCTTTCATATACCTACGTAGTACGTCCCAGATGCAGACGCTGTGGGTGCCCTCTGAGCTCGGGCCCTCAGCGATTGCCGACACTGGATTTATATTCACATTCACGCATAGAGAAAGTAATTTCATCTCATTATCTGCCACGGTTGCTCAGTTATGAGAATTCGTATTCATAGTTTTTAGCGTGAATATCCCTAGCACACGGATTTACATCTTTAAATAATCGCAGGTGTTAATGCACATAATTCCAGTGGAATAAATATCATCATACGTGCTCTCAGGAATCAATATTATATTTTCAATCGTTTCTATCGATGTCGTACGAATTGGCATGTAAAAACCCTGAATTTTATACCTGCTTGGTGTCATTGTGCAAAAACTGCGACAAAGCACATTAAACGCATTTGAAGAAACGGGATTGGTGCATCATAGAGGCGATTTACGTTGATATAAAACATGAGCTACATGCTTAACGGATTCATCATCTTCTAAAAAATGACAGTGAATTAGGAATTCAAATTAAATGTCATTTCATGGAGGACGAGTAAAAATGCCTTCTACTGGAATAACCCTTTCGTCAGAAAACATGTTTCAACAGTACCGTAAGTCTCAGATGGTAGTCATTATTTGAAGATGATGATTGGGTACCTCCCGTCTAAACATTATGTATTTTGGTGTGTTAACTGCAATATTTTATTATGCAATTACAATATTTTATTTTGTTGGTATTACTTCAGTTTGCTGATATATCTTTAGTCCCTAAACAACATAGGGGCTGCACATCACAGAACTTGCGCTTTGTTGACGAAGTTATTCAATATATTTTATTCAATACTCTTGGAGCGCACAGTGATAACTGTAGTAATAGGTACACTTACAATCTGCAAAATGATGCCTTACGTCAATTATAGCTTTCCAATCTGGGTGGCGATAACAGCAATAAAACCGGGGGTTGATGAATTTCATCTATATCTACATTATACCCTGCGAGCCACCTCTAGGGTGTTTGGCAGGGGGTAATCAATCACCAGCATGCAGAATGCATTTGAACTCCCACATGCACACCACACCGTCCAAAAAACGTCCCGTATACTAACAAACTAAACTACCATATGCTGTTAGAAATAATAATAGAATTAAGAAACATGCATTAATTTTTACATAGGTTAGTAGGCTACACTACAAGTCATGCAATCTATTTACGAGTTCTATTGCTGCCGTTAAGATCTCTTATTGGTCGTGGAAAAAATGACATTCGGAATCTGTCTGTTCTACAATCTATCTCTCTTATTTTATTTATATGATCTGATCTTCCGTAGTATGTTGGCGTCCGTAAGATATGGTTAACTTCGTCAGAAAAAACACTGCTCTTGAATTTATCTAAAATGTTTAGTCTATTTTTCAATCTACGGTCCGACAGAGATTCCCATCCGAGTTTATCTAAGAGGTCAGTTACACTAACAAGACTATCGTAACGACCTTTCACATACCTGGCAGCTCTTCTTTGCACGCGTTCTAACTCTGTAATTAAGTCTTTTTCATGAGGGTCCCAAACACCGGCATCGTATTCCAAATGTGGTCTAACGAGGGAAAAGTAGCTAATTTCTCTCACTTTGTCGTCGCACTTTCCTAATATTCTTTTAATAAAACCCATTTTACGATTAGCTTGATCGGTTATTTCTCGAATATGTTTATTCCACGATAGATCATTATTGAGTCTAACTCCTAGATATTTCACGGATTCAACAGTCTCTAATTGGGTACCCCGAATTATATAGCTACGTTGTAGGGAGTTGTTCTTCCTCCAGAAATTCATTACGACGCATTTTTTTTCAAATTTAATTCTAACTGCCAAGCATCACACCAAGCTAGGATAGCAGCAAGGTCTTTCGTTAGTTCATCTATATATTTGCTGGAACGGATTTCTCTGTAAACTACAGCGTCGTCTGCAAATAATCGTAACTTACTGTCTACTACTTCCCCAATGTCGTTTATATAAAGAAGGAATAGGAGTGGGCCTATAACACTACCCTGAGGAACGCCAGAAGTGACTTTAACCTCATTGGAGACTGCACCGTCTAATACTACTCTTTGGACACGGTCGCTCAAAAATTCTCTTATCCAGGAAATGACATCTTCGTCTAGACCGTAAGATTTCAGTTTTATTATTAACTTTCCGTGGGGTACTTTATCAAATGCCTTTTTGAAATCAAGAAAAATCGCGTTTACTGGAATGTTGTCTTCCCCTGAGACTCTGAGTTTCGCACGATCTGCTTTTCCTGAATCCATGTTGAGTTCCCATTACTAAGTTTTACGCGTCTGGGTGTTTCATTACCGAGCTGACTACAAATGTAAACTTGAGATGTACTTCGCGAGATTTCACTGAGAATTTATTTTTTAGCGTAGAATCAAGAAGAGCTTCAACATAGGAAGATTCTATCTTTTGCGTGTTTGTTTCTTTTGCAGATAAAGGGGAACGATGGACGCGGAGGAGTTCCGTCGCGCGGGCAAGGAGATGGTGGACTACATCTGCGACTACATGCAGACGGTGGGCACGAGGAAGGTGACGCCGGGAGTCAAACCTGGATACCTCAAGCGCCTGATCCCCAGAGAGGCCCCCGAGGAGCCCGAGGCCTGGGACAACATCATGTCCGACATTGAGACCAAAATCATGCAAGGGGTGAGTGAGGAGAGCCATTCATTCATGCATCGCCAACGACTTACTGACTGTCTAGCAAGTATTATGTAGATATGAATAATGTAAGATATGTACTTAAGCCACCGTCGCGATACAGCTTTCCTTCGAACTGTTCTTACTCGTCTTAATTTGGCATCGTAAGCCGTTAGGAATTCCCATAAGATAATATGTAATACCACGATTGCAAAACTTCATGTTTACTGCTCAAGACATCCCGGGATGACTTTTGCAACAATTAGATTACGAAGCGTACTGGGGTTAAAATTTTAATATTGAGTTTTTATGATCAAATATATTTCCTTTTTCTTTCCGGAAATAGTGGAAATACTTTATCACCTCCACCAACTTTAACCCATATTTTATTTTGAAACGTACTTGGAGGCCCGTGGGGCGGGGGGTGCGGAGGAGTGTAAAGCTGAAAACATTAAAAGGGCACGGTTGAACAGAGTATCGAAAAATTCAATAACAAGCAAAAGCGGTCGAATAACAAAAAAATCACCTTACTGAACTGTGGTGGGGACGATACCAATTAATGACTCGGGGAAAAGGCGAGGTAGGAAACAGGGATGTTACCTTGGCAGTAAGAGGTAGTGGTGGTCAAAAAAAGGTGCCTTCGGTCTCCTCCCGGGAGCAGCTCTCCTCACGGCCAAACACTCGACAAGAGATTTAGCAAAACAATGCATACCGCTTGCGGAAAAGCATTCCTTTATATAAGCTTGGCCCCATTTTCCATCACCAGTGTTAGGGCCCCTGCTGACCGGATGCCATTTCCTATTGGCGGAGGATTTCACCACCCGCCAAGCTGCTCGACAGATAGCGTTGAGTGAGGCACGGCTCAATTTTCAACCTCTGGTTGGATTTTTTCATAATATTTGGTCTGAATTCTCCCTCATCATTCTTCAAATGGAGGGTTATAATAGTGGTTTTGAATCGGCCTTTCCGTTTGTAAACAGATTTAGCCATTAACTTAGCTCAATTAAAGATTGCTCTGACTCAATGAGAGGTTAGAGCGAGGTCACTTGTGATTCAATCAATTATTGTGGCATTGCAAAATTCTGTCACCTGAGTTTAAAGATCAATATCTCAAAGACCGCTTGTTCGATTTCAAAAAAGAGTAAACCATGTGATGAAACGTCGTCAAAACAGTCCTGGTTTCAAACGTTAGCCCTCACACAAGAAACTCTTCCCACCTGCCCGTAAACACGTGAGGAAAAACCTCCACCAAGACATACAACGTAACTAACGAGAGAACAATTATGCCATTGGCACAGGGCCAGCCAACAAGCATGAGCCTCCCGCCAATACATGTGGGGGTAAATCTCACAAAAAGAGAATTAAAACATAGTGTATGAGGGGAATCAAAGTCAAGCTGGTTTGTTTTTCGGCTAACGTATAGCTGTCAACATTGACGTTAATAAATTGGTAACGCTGCTGATAAAAAAACTTTGCTGGAAATTGTGTTCCTTTCATTTCCTGTCACTGCCATACAAATTGCAACACCTTGAAAGGGTGAGCCTCCCACCGCCCCCGCCCACCCACATCCGGCCCTGCACATTCATTAATTTACTATTTCAAACACAAATGTTTCAATTTCAATAAGTCTTTCAAACATAACATATAACGACTACTTTTCCCCAAAACGAACATTATACACATAGGAAATACTTCCAACGGCGTGCAACGGTTCTTTTATGATTCGCAGTAATAAATAACAAAATACTGATGAAAGCGCATGAAAACACTTGAATACGACACTGCTTGGTCCAAAGTTTCACGCTTATTCCCAGCTAATTCAAAATCGACCTGAGCAAACGCTAATTTCGCCGTTAATTCACGTACACTTTGCTCTAATTTTTGCTGACAACACAAGGGCAGGTTGGCAGAGGGCAGGTGCAAAAATCGCAAAGTCTTTAAGCAAAATCATACTGAATTGAAACGACAGTATTCAACAAATTTTCTTTAAACCCACGAAAAATGATACGTATATAGATATGTAGCTAAAATAAAACATTTTTTTCAAGGAAATAATCTCATAAACTAATAAAGCGCTGTTATACTTTTCTTCAAATGTTGGTTTCATTCATCTTTTCCATGCTAAAATGTCACAACTTGGTTTGCACCCTCCCTAGACCATGGCTTGCCCCCCCCTAGTTATGATCATGGGTACGCCCTTGAAGGTACTGTGATTCTTTTTTTTGGGCTGAATGGCTTCGTGAATAAGCTTCTCTTTTCCTCCGCAGGTGACCCACTGGCAGCACCCACATTTCCACGCCTACTTCCCATCGGGCAACTCCTACCCTTCCATCCTGGGTGACATGCTCTCCGATGGGCTTGGCGTCATCGGATTCTCCTGGGTGAGTGGCCTCCGTGGACGGAACATCCCAATTTCGATTGTCATCTGTTCGAAATTCGTACTAATTATTAAATAATTAAAATAAATTAAACTTAATCGTAAATATTTGGTTAATGTGGCACATGTCTCCATGACAATCATCATAGTTATCATTCCATGGGCGTTATATACCATTCTTTCTACAATATTACCACGTCGTTCAAAGAAACAGGCCCATCGGAATGTTTTTATTCATCATTTTCTTGTAATTATTTCCATAGGATACAATAATGCATACATTTTTTATAATCTGTATACGGTAGGGTGGCAAACGGGGCTGCCAGCTCCCTGAGTCGGTCCGCGAGCAAAGGAGGGGAGGAAAGGACCGACCAAAAAAACTCATGGAACCGACACAGGTAGCTGGCGTGCCCGTGCACCACCCTGCGGTGTACAGACTGTAATGAAAAAGTGGCCAATAAAGTAAGCCGAAGTATATATAATTGTATATGATTCTCGAACTACGCCAAAAATTGCCTTAAATACAATATTAAATTACACGAATGCTTTCACTAGGGCATAAATACTTGAAATGAAACTGAATAGGTGCATAAAATGAGGCGTGCGACATGACGTAAGGTAGTACACCTTACTGAAATGTGCTACATTAAGAATACCATTCGAAGAGTATTTCTTCGCGTATGCCGTCTGGATAAAAGTGGGGAGATGTAATGTTTCTGTAGCACTGTGATTGATTACTTCTCGCCTGAGGCTACTCTTCATTAAACACCACAAGCCATGCGAGCATGAAAATGTCATATTATTTAATTATGCGCAGTTCTTTCATCAACAACAACCATTGAGTTTCAAAAAACCTCTCCAATTTTCAATAAATCGGTCAAATCCAGTGCTTTTTTCAGTCTGGCTCCAATCTTCATTTGAATGCACAGTCGTAACTTTTTGATGTGTGTACATTTGCGAAACATCAGTCATCTTTTCTTAAACTTAGACGGTTTCCAATCCGAAATAAAGTATACAAATTTTTATTTTAGCAAAAATGATATTAGCCTTTTCAATTTACTAATAAATGAATTTTCTAACTTTTGGAATTGAAAGAAAAATTCGATCATTAGAGCATATTCGATATTTTTCAGAAATCAGGATATGTATCCATCAAGATGTCGCAGCAGTAGTGCCACCCGCTAATTCTTATAATTCTTCCGTTGAAAACAGGTCGCGAGTCCCGCCTGCCAGGAGCTGGAGCAAATCGTCATGGATTGGTTCGGTGAGTCTTCATTTATTCTCCTTCAATCATTTTATGCAAGATCATCTTAAGAAGCTGGTAAAGTTACCCCTCTGGTGGACAATATATTGGCAATAAGTACTACAGCTCGAAGAAATTTCCGTCAAACTGACTTATGCTCTTTCACGAAATATGAATATCTCGACTGTCATATATTATTGGAGTCCACTCACTTGAAGATCGAAAAAATTTTAATACATATCTTCTGGGGTATTGATAACCTGTTGGAATTTCTAGCATTTAAAAAAACAAAGAACAAAACAATTACCATTGCTAAAATTCTTTTCCACAAGGCGATCAAGAACTGTAAATTAAAAAGCGTATTTTCTATTACGATGTACTATGCTTGATGTATTTCTGAGTTTTGTGCGTTACAAAATCATACGTCATAGTTGGCACATTGTTGATTGTCAAGGAGGGGTTACCGACATAAGGCCCAGTGACAAAACCCCCTGAGGACACAAGGCCGCACGGATTTTGGCTCGGGCCTTTCGTTGCTGGGGATTTCAGCAAATTGGAGCGGGCCTTTTGAATATGACCCGTCATAAGGAGACGGTTTTTACAGTTTCTAGTTTACTTTATGCTGCCAATAAACTCTCGCGGGCACCACACAATCATACGTAATTTCCGGCTCTAATGTAATGCCTCGGCATGAAGAGTGCGCATAATAACTGTGAATCCTTCCTTTCAATTCCAGGGCAAGCCATAGGCCTGCCGGACAAGTTTCTCAACGATGCTGAAGGGTCAAAGGGCGGCGGTGTCATCCAGGTGAGTGAGGGACGGAGGACCCAGCTCCCGCGAAAGCTTGTTGCACTGCGCAGTGCGCGTGAGAGCGGTGGTTGCGGGTGGACAGGTAGCATCGAATCTCGCCAGAGAATTTCAATTCTAGCTTTTGAAATATGTCATTTGCCTCAAATGCAATTTAAAAAATGAATGCTGTCCCTTCATAGACGGACCTGGGCAGGGATTGCGAGTAAGTGCTTTCTAAAGGATTCCATGGCTGTAATACGAGATTCAACCACTCGGAATTCCGCGCCCATGTCACTCATTTCCCTTGCTTTGAACTCACTTTCCCTTGGTTGAATCACTGACATAGTGGTTAAAAATGTTTCTACACGTTCCATAGTTCTGACCGCAGTTGTAGCCGTCGTTCTGACGGAAGCAGAAGCGCCCATTATTTTTACGAGGCGCCTTTTTGGGGTGACCATGACAGATCAGGAAAGGATTCGATTCCTTAACTTGATGGGTCAGGTCTTACTTGGTGGATTTGCTTGATATCCGGGTGTAATGACTCAGCAAACTTTCCGGGTTAAAATGAAATAAAATATCCCCCCCCCCATAGCTTGTTCGCTCTCACTCCCCTCGCCATTATTATTGTGTCGCCCCGATTCCAGGGCTCAGCTAGTGACTGCATTCTGACGACGATGCTTGCCGCGAGGGCAGAGGCCCTGAGGCGATTGCGCGAAGAAGAGGTGGCGAAGAAGGGCGGTGAGCAGCAGAAGGTGCAGCAGGAGTGTGAGGAGGACGAGGGTCCGGAAGACGGACACCTGCTGCCCAAGCTGATTGCCTACTGCTCGCAGGAGGCGCACGCGTGTGTCGAGAAGGCCGCCAAGATCTGCCTCGTCAAGCTGCGAATCCTCGAACCGGAGGACGGACACTCGCTCAGCGCCGGACAGCTGTCCAAGGTCAGTACCACACACCCGGGGTGCCTTGCAAGTCTTAGGACACCTTCGAGATCACAGTATTCAACAGTCAAGGCACCACTGAAAAAGGCTCACCTTCACAGCCGGGTCCATAACTTCGTCGCTGCAAACGTTTAGATGTTCGAGTTTTTAGCCGAAACGTTGTGGGCAATGGAGTTGGACCCAGCTCTATGGCAGTTCCTGAATCATATTTATTTTCTGGCTAACTTTAGACAAACGTTTGCTAGGCACATTAGGAGTTACTTCCCCACGTAGGTAGGAGCCAATGCCAATTCAGCCAGTGTTACATATTTTATACCATATTCCAATCGGTTTTGGGTCATTTACTCAGATATATAAAGTTTAGCAAAAAGCCATTAGCTTAAATCTGGGCCCAGAAGAGAGGGCTCACATTATAAAACGCGAAACTCTGCGCTAAACTGGATGCTTAACTGGTCAATGTGAATTCTAAATTTTTTATGTCCAACTAGTCCCATAGGCGACCCATGAACTAAATTTGTCTGTCACAGGAGGGTATAAAAAGTTATACTTACCATGCATCCTACAACGACTGCCCCTCTCCTGAATGAAAGAAGACTTTGAATGATTCGTGAGCTCATGATCCTCTTTGGATTTCAGGCAATGGAGGAAGACGCAGACGACGGCCTGTGTCCATTCTTCTTCTCGGCCACCTTCGGCTCCACTGGCACCTGCTCCTTCGACCCCCTGGCCGCGCTCGGGCCCATCTGTCGCCGCTTCGGCGCCTGGATGCACGTGGACGGCGCCTACGCCGGGAACGCCATGATCTGCCCCGAGTTCAAGCCGCTGTTCGACGGCATCGAGTACGCCAACTCCTTCAACACCAACCCCAACAAGTGGCTGCTCACCAACTTCGACTGCTCGACCCTGTGGGTGGACGACCGCTTCAAGTTCACACGCGCCATGGTCGTCGACCCACTGTACCTGCAGCACAGCCACGCCAGCGAGGTCATCGACTACCGTCACTGGGGAATCCCCCTCAGCAGGAGGTTCCGAGCGCTCAAGCTGTGGTTCGTCATGCGCAGTTACGGCCTCGAGGGCCTCAGGGCCTACATCCGAAACCACTGCAAGCTGGCCAAGAGGTTCGAGAAACTGGTCAGGGATGATCCGAGGTTCGAGGTCTGCAACGAGGTCAAGGTGAGTTCACTATCTCATCCACCTTGTAGACAAAGTCAATTAAACCAGAATAGGTTCACGGTGATTCCCTTGAATGCCTGCTTCAATTTTATGAAGGTAGATTGTTGCGGAGGCAACGCATCCTTACAAACACCAGAGCATAAAATTCATTTCCACGGCGTGGAGGGGGAGTTTGCCTTCTCCTACGAACCATAGACTGCACAGAGGCCGTTAGGGCATTTGTCATAAGTATTAGGATTGTTGAAGAGGGAGGTGAGATTTGTATGGTCCGTTATATGCGATACCTAGTCCATCACAAGAACCCTCTAGAGAGCAAAACATCCTATCCGTCTCTTGCGTGAAATAACCGCTGTGCTTGAGGGAGAGTATAATACTCATCAAGCTGGATTCATAAGTATAGGGTAGTTTTCTACATCAAAGAAAACGAAAGGCATTGATTGCGATTCGTTACCCACCGTTAGTGTGTTCATGATATACAAATTATTTGGTTTTAGAAATACCGGTTTAGACGAATGGGAATGGTCCTCATTTGAAAAAGGCCAGATTGGCGCTCATGCGATGCCACTCCACGTGACGTCACAGGGACCTAGTTTCTATACGAGTAGATAGGAGTTTTACATCGTCTGAGATTACCAATGCATGTATGAGGCACATAGCTCAGGTAACATGTCTTAATAATCACCTATTAAAACTGCCTATGGTCGGAAAGTTTCCTTCTTTTGATAAGGTATTAATAATCCTTCTTTAAGCCAAGCGCTACCAGCTAGCTGGGTACTCTGCTACCTGCTAGCATCCTGCGTCGTATCAGCGCTCAAAGCCTCGCCCCAAGGTCACCTCACACGGCGACAGCGGAAACCAGAATGACGACACACGGTGTTTCCCCAGCATTCATACTTAGCCGTCGCGTTTTCGCGTGCTTGAAAATGATCACTGTTCATTTAATCGCTAAAAATAGATATCGTCATTTAAAATTTTTAAAAGCATGAAATACGCATTCCAGGAGTAATAATCTTTCGATAAAGGCAATAAAAAAGTAATAGGAAACCACCCTGTTGAAGTGTCACAACTTCAAAAATCGAAGGCAGTGCAGCATTGTCAACATCGAGGAATTCACGACCATCATTTTGGAAATCCTTCATCACCAAGCCTTGCAAGCAATCATATTCCCGTAATTGGTGTTCGACACTTGCTCTCAGTATGACCGCCGACCAATCAACTCTTAATGTTTTTCTATGGTCATCATTTGTATTTACCAATGCTTCAGTCCTCCATCGAAACAAAAATTTTACTACATTCATCTACATCTACATAATACCCTGCGAGCTACCTCTAGGGTGTTTGGCAGGGGGTGATCCATCACCAGCATGCAGCATGCATTTGGACTCCCACATGCACACCACACCGTCCAAAAACGTCCCGTATACTAACAAACTATACTACTATATGCTGTTAAAATTAATAATTGAATTCAGAAACATGCAGTAAGTTTTACATAGGTTAGTAGGCTACACTACAAGTCATGCAATCTATTTACGAGTTCTTTTGCTGCCGTTATAATCTCTTATTGATCGTGGAAAAAATGACATTCGGAATCTGTCTGTTCTACAATCTATCTCTCTTATTTTATTTATATGATCTGGTCTTCCGTAGTATGTTGGCGTCCGTAAGATATGGTTAGCTTCGTCAGGAAAGACACTGCTCTTGAATTTATCTAAAAGGTGTTTAGTCTATTTTTCAATCTACGGTCCGACAGAGATTTCCATCCGAGTTTATCTAAGAGGTCAGTTACACTAACAAGACTATCGTAACGACCTTTCACATACCTGGCAGCTCTTCTTTGCACGCGTTCCTACTCTGTAATTAAGTCTTTTTCATGAGGGTCCCAAACACTGGCATCGTATTCCAAATGTGGTCTAACGAGGGAAAAGTAGCTAATTTCTCTCACTTTGTCGTCGCACTTACCTAATATCCTTTAAAAAAAAATTTTAAGATTAGCTTGACCGGCTATTTTTATATGTTTATCCCACGATAGATCATTATTGAGACTAACTCCTAAATATGCATCGCACAACGCTTGGATAGCAGCAAGGTCATTCGTTAATTCACCTATATCTTTGCTGGAACGGATTTCTCTGTAAACTGCAGCGTCGTCTGCGAATAATCGTAGGTTACTGTGTACTACTTCGCCAATGTCTTTTATATAAAGAAGGAATAGGAGTGGGAATAGGGGAGGAATAGAAGTAATCCATCTTTTAAGTTCAATGTTTGCAGGCGAACCGAGGATATTTTGAGAGATCCTACCGTAATACAGTTGATGCACCCAGACTCAGGGAAATACAACAGCAACGCCCATTCATTCTTCCCGAGAATGATAAAAAGTCCGAATAACATAAAAACATCCATGGACAGTTTGGTTACTGACAATTAGTTAGTTATTAACTTAATGTTACCAACCTAACATTATACCCAGAGGTATAAAATCGAACATATACATGCTACTATTCCTGTATCATGCGTTGTTGAATTAAATTAAAATTTCCACTCTTTTAGTTAATTTACTGACGTTAATTGCAACACACTGGACCATTTTCTAGTCCAAACTCGATAATGCATGGAAAGAAGTCGTCTTAAAAATATTTTATGAGTGGACATTTGCGCTTCATTCAACAATATATACATTGAAAAAATTCTACCACATAACCTAAGACTAATTTTCATGTATTCCTAGAGTTTGTGAGTCATGGCCACCTGTGTCCACTTAAATAAGTACTTTCACAGGTAGTGGTTGAATGGTGCATGCTTAACGAGAGCTGAGACCCGTGGCCTCGCTCATCAATATTCGCTCATTGCCCGCCCTTCTAGAGGCCTTGCGAAGCAATATGCTCGCGGGATCTCAATGTTCCAATCTTGGCCTTGAAATGCACACTGAAGCGTAACGGTGGAACCGACCTTCTCCTCCGAACAGATGGGCCTAGTATGCTTCCGGCTGAAAGGGGCGGACAAGCTCAACCAGGACCTGCTGGACACCATCAACGACTCAGGGAAGCTCTTTATCATCCCAGCCAAGTCGAAGGGCAGATACATCCTTCGCTTCTGCGTCGTGGCCGAGACAGCCACCGACAACGACATCGGTGAGTATGACGCACGCCTCCAACCAGGAACTTCTCCTGGGACACCCGGCCATAATATACCATGCCAAATGTTATCGGGTCATCAACTGAGTTAAACTATTACATCTTCAAGCATGAGGCTTCAGGTCTCCATGGCTCTCTAAACTAGTAGCCTGTCAGTCTTCGAAACGTCAGTGAAGATAGTCTCTTGCATAAATATTGTACTCAGGATTCTCCACTACCGCGGTTCCATTGATTCACACGGGTCGCCGAAAATAGTGGTGCTCCAGTCGCTTGGATATCTACATGTTAACATACGAATTAGCCCGCAAGAGGTACACTACGAGGCGAATGTCATCGTTAAATTAATGTAAATATATATTCAATTAATCTCAGTTATATCACCAATAATTTAAACGAAAAGCGCATTTGTACATTTACTAGTAAAATGTATTCCCTTCAAAACAATAAGTTCGCGTTGTTGTGGTCCAGTGATGACGATGGTCGAGTCGCATGTCAAAGTATCAAGATCGATTATTTCCACGATTTTCACTGAAAATTTCACTTCTGTGAGAGGTAATATTTTTGCGGGCGGGCGGCGTCTCATGTCCTCTCATTTTTTTGCACGGAAGCTTCCTTTGAATTATTTTATTTCCGTATCGAAACACGCCGCATTTTTAAGATACACATGCAACTGGTTTCCTTTTATGTTGCAATATAATATTGTGGACTCACACTTACAATTCAAGCCCGGTTTTCGAATCGTAATGCGTTATTAGTTTAAATTTCAACACCCTGTGGAGTACGAAAGAAACAACGGGAAAGAAACAAGCTTTAACCATAAGAATTGATGATTATTTAGGTGAGTGACCGCTCGTTGAAAAGATAGTTGACCGTCCCCAACTCTGGGGGAAAAGGCCTTTCCCTCCCTATCTCGCCCTCACTGGATTTCAACGGTTCTCTTCCAACGATTAGAAAACTAGGTTTGAATTGTAAGAATGAGTCCAATATACCTCACTGAAACATAGAAGGAAACCAGGTACTTGTGCAGCTTAAAAATGCATCGAGTTGCGACGGGGGAATAAAATAATCCATAGGTAGCTTCCGTGAGAAATGATAGGAAAACCTTTGATGCCGCATGTAAACAAAAAATTTCCTCGCATAAAAATCAAATTTTCGGCGGAAATTGAATTTTTGAAGAGAATTTAAAGACAAATGCATTGCCATCTACCGATCCTTGCGCCACCAGTGTCGTTAGCTGGAGTGCGGTTTAATGCGCGGTTACCGAGGTTACTGCTTCCTAGCGGAGCGCCGTATAGTAATGTAATCTATGGCGTCTAGTTTGCTTGTAGAGTTGCCCACTGAAATGGACCCTGATAGGAGGGTCAGTTCCTGATCGCTAAAAATAGTCACGCCTCGGTCTAATGCCTAAGTTTATCTTTATCATCACTTCAGGAAACTTTTAGGCAATTTCAGTAAAGAATGCATCCTGTTCATATTTATAATCAGAATAAATCCAATAGGTAACGCATGTTTTAAAGGAACCAATACCAATTGTGCATATCACATCTATCAGAAAACCTCGAAAAAAAATGCCGTGACCTTTTTATGTCTCTTGCGTGTCACGTATGTAAATTCCATAGCGTCAAATACATTGTCGTAGGGAGCCGACTGTCAGAAAAACTGACGCTTGCCCAAATGAATTACTTAGCCCCCAATTTATATAATAGTTTCCTTCATCAAAGAAAACGAAAGGCATTGATTGCGATTCGTTACCCACCATTAGTGTATTCATAATATACAAATTATTTGGTTTTAGAAATCCCAGTTTAGACGAATGACAATGGTCAATTTTATCCTCATTTGAAAAAGGCCAGATTGGCGCCCATAAGATGCCACTCCACGTGACGTCACAGGGACCCAGTTTCTATACGAGTAGATAGGAGTTTTACATCGTCTGAGATTACCAATGCATGCATGAGGCACAGAGCTCAGATAACATGTCTTAATAATCACCTATTAAAACTGCCTATGGTCGGAAAGTTTCCTTCCTTGATAAGGTATTAATAATCCTTATTTAAGCCAAGCACTAGCAGATATTAGGGTACTCTGCTACCTGCTAGCAGCCTGGATAGCAGCAGCGCACATGTCCTCGCCCCAAGGTCACCTTACATGGCGGCAGAGGGAACCAGAATGACCTCATATGGGCTTTTCCCAGCATTCATACTTAGCCGTCGCGTTTTCGCGCGCTTGAAAACTTTCACTGTTCATTTAAACGCTAATAATAGATATCGTCATCTAAAAATCTAAAAGCGTAAAATAGTACTCCAGGAGTCATAATCTTTCGATTTAGGCAATTAAAAAATAATAGGAAATTGAGCAAAGGGATACAAAAAACACAAGAAAGAATTCTCCCCTACCCTCTCCAAGTAAAGATAGCGGGCATCCAGCGACCTCTCATCACATCTCTGACCTCTCCCCACAGATCACGCCTGGTCCGTCATATCGTCCATCACGCAGGAGTTCCTGGAGGCACGCGGTGTTGTCGTGAGCAAGGGCGTGCTGCGCAGGGCCGAGTCCGTCGCCGCGCAGCCCGCCTCGCCCTCCTCGCCCGGCAAACCGCCAATCCTGCGCAGGCTCACCCGACAGTTCAGTTTCACACGCAGCGTCTCCCGCGACATGTTCCGACGGTCTGCATCCAGGACCAGCCTCTACGACGGCGTGTCCCCCATGGTCGTCCTCGACGAAGACGGACAGCAGGACGAGCAGGACGTGTTCGATTTCGGAGCTGCAGTCAACGGGCACGCGTGCGCAATCCCAGAGGAGACCACCGCGCAGTGATACTCCACAGTGCCACACTCGGTTCCAAACATTTTTGTGGGCGAGGAGGCGGGAAGAGGGGGGATGAGAGCCTCGATCAAGGCACGGGGCCCTGTCCACAGAGGGATAGGGCATGGGGCGAAATTGGCACGCTTACTCGTAAAAGGAAAAAGTTGAAAGGCACCTTAAAAATTAGTTCCGGTGCGTATGCGTGGGACGCCAATGTAATGGGTATGAACGCAAATCTCTTCACATGCTTCCTAATTATGACCAAGTGGATGAGGGCACCGTTGCCCTCGAATATAGGCACTATATAAATATCGATGGCTAAGTTCTAACAACACGTACCTATCTCAAAATAGCAGATTTTCAGGAGAGCAAATAAACGATTAATATTTTTGTTACTTGCGCACTGAAATTAAAAACCAAAAGTTCATAAAATTGAAAAAGAAGCATTCGTTTGCAAACAAAGAGTTGTTTTTCGCTTGTATTTTATTTTTTAATGTTATCTCACTTTGTTTAAGATACCCGTATCAAACCGGCCGAATTTGAGATACGTGTTGTTAGAACTTAGCCATCGATATATATATATATATATATATATTCAAGGAATTACGCAACAAAGGGTGGAGATGCTAACTGCTGAAATGAAATTTAGAAGCATGCCTATCTCCTAAATTTCAGTCAAGGCGCGTGAGGGGTCCTTTTTACACATTTGCTAGGGTGATTTATTTTCCATTCGAAGCGGCTGCAAAGTGAGCACATTCTATCCTGAAAATTTGCAGAGGTCTCCCTATTTTTATCATTATTTTTTACTATTCAAAACGCACAACTTTCAAAGGAAAAGGATAAACATTCCTCGCATCCCTCGTCTCCAGCGGAGACGAATATCACCCCCTCTACCTTCAGTCGTTGAAAAGTAGAGCCAAGTTTTCACCTCTTACCTCGTGACGTCTATCGGGGCGATGATCCATTTCAAGTGATTCGATTCGAGAAGTAACAGATCGTGAGTGATCAACACATCTACGTGCTTGCAACAACTCAAACAACAACTTCACCCACCGTCATTTAAGTGCATTTCATTTCACCAGTATTACTTAGCAAGATAATATTCCACCGCTGATGCAGACGACCATTTATATTCTCATTACTGCCGCACACAAGGACGCCAAGGTACAAGGCAAGGACGCAAGTAGAGGCAGGTGGTGTGGCACTCTCAAAATGGTTCAAATTATGTGGGCACAATTATACGTAATGTTTACTGTACATATTTTTTGTATATTTTAAATTAAAGCAAAAATAAATGCTCAAGTCTAGTATCATTTATCCCTAGTTTCAAACCCTCTATTTTTCTTTGACTTGGTAATCTGCTAAAATTACGATAACCGATTTCGTAAATTGCGCTATCAATACGTTATAACAGCCTCAAGTTACCAAAATCATTGGCAACTATTTAATGAACCTGGATGGTTGATGGAGGAAAGGAAGACCGATGGACTCGCCCTTCTTCCTATTCAAGACCTTGGATCCAAGGTGTTATGTTCAGACATGGTCACATGGTACTTAATAACTGTTTATTAAACAATGTTACTTTACACTCTTACATTTTACATTGCGCACCGTACTACTCACTTATTTGCAGTGCTACCAACATAGAGATAGTACACCTCCCTCCTTGCAAAAAAAAGAAAAACATTAATGTCATACCTTCAAACAAAATTTGGTGACAAATACCAGCATAAACAAAAATTAAAGTCACAAATCAAACACTATCTTGGGTTTCTTCACTCTTTGACTACGTCTGAGTGAAATTTGGGTAGTCCCACCTTCAGGAGTTTTAGGGGTCACTAGATCACTTTGGGAGCTCTTACATTCAGAATCCATACATGAATCAGCCTGTGTTATTGATGTATCCATGCATTCCTTGAAACCACTATCACCAGCTGATGGCTGTGGACTCACAGCCGATTTGAGTAGATGTTCACAACCTAAATCTATAACTCCATCCCCTTTTAGATAGTTCTCACGATCTGAAACCTGACTTCCACTAGTATGAGCAGTCTTTGAGTCTATTAAGTTCTTCATAGGGGTTCTACCGTCACCTTCCTCTCTGGAGAGGATCTGTTTTAAATTCCTAACACAATATACATCTTCACTAGTACATATTACATACATCTTATTACCAATGGGTTTCACAACCACTCCATTTATCCATTTGTCCCCTTTTCCATAGTTTAAGATGTTCACTAAATCACCAGGATGATATATTTTATAAGTACATACATCTGTGTGTTTCTTATTACTCAATACCTCAGAGAAACTTTGTTTCAACATAGTTAATTTTGTTCGAAGTTGTCTCCCCACTTGCAATTCTGCAGGTGGTTTCCCAGTGAAACAGTGTGGGGTAGAACGATACTTGAGAAGCCATCTCTGCAGCTTCTGATTATTTGACCCTTTATCATTAGTTGCTGCAGTGAGAGCCTTTTTGAAAGTTTGCACCCCTCTTTCAGCCAATCCATTGGAGGATGGATTATAAGGTGCTGTAAATAAATGACGAATACCATTTTCATGACAAAATTTCTTAAATTCACTGGAAGTTAGCTGAGGCCCATTATCAGTGACAATAGTTTTTGGAATGCCCCACCTAGCAATGAGTGTGTGCAGTACATCTATTGTGCTATCTGTTCTTATATTTTTCATCTTAAACACTTCAGGCCACTTGGAATGCGCATCAATGACAATTAAATACATACTACCCTGGAAAGGACCTGCAAAATCCAAATGCCATCTTATTCCAGGATATTCTGGCCATTCCCAGTGATGTTTTTTTGAGTAACTCGGAGAATTTTGCGTGATTTGACAACCTGTGCATGTTTTTGTAATATTCTCTAAGTCTTTTCTAAGCTCAGGCCACCATACAAAATCTCTTGCTACCGCTTTCATTTTCACTACCCCCATATGCCCCTCATGTAATTCATTCAAAATTTTGCCCTGTAATACTTTTGGAATTACAGTTTTTCCATGCATTGTAATACAACCATCTATTATTGAGTAATTATGCTTATTCCTGGCATAAGGTTTAGTTTCCTCTGAAATGGTCTCAGGCCATCCTGAAATAACATAACGGAATATTTTGGACAATACCCTGTCTTTCTTAGTTTCCCTATTAATTTCCTCACAGGTTACAGGACTTAAATCCATTTCCAACAGATTTACTTTACACATGTCCTCAACATCACAATTAATATCATCCTCCTCATCCATTGCTGGTAACCTCGATGGCCCATCTGCATTGGCGTGTTTGTGTGTTGGTTTGTATTTCACACTGTAATCATAGTTGGCTAGAAACAATGCCCACCTCTGCAGCCTGTCTGCCGCAATGGTAGAAGCAGCTTTAGCAGGATTAAACATAGAAGCAAGCGGTTTGCTATCTGTTACAATTGTAAAGTGCCTACCTCTGAGGTAGCGATCGTATTTTTTTATCGCCCATATGATGGCCAAAGCCTCCTTAAGAATGTGGGCATATTTTTTTTCACTGTCACTTAGTAACCTTGATGCAAAAGAGATGGGTTTATCGTCCCCTGATTCAAATACATGCGATAATGTCCCTGAAATGCCATAACTTGAGGCATCACATGCTAATTCTACATTTAAATTTGGGTTGTAGTGTACTAAAACTTTGTCAGATGCCACCAATTGTTTTGCCTTCTTAAAAGCCTTATCACATTCATGAGACCAATGCCATTTGGTTCCTTTTTTTAAGAGTTTATACATGGGATACAGTCTGCAATTTTAGGCAGAAATCTATTGTAGTAGTTAACAAAACCACAAAATGCTTTTACCTCTGATACATTCTGTGGTCGAGGACAATCTGTTACTGATTTGATTCTTTTATTTGTTTTGTGTATCCCCTTGGCATCGATAATGTGTCCACAGTATTCTACAGACTCAGCCATAAAAATACATTTGTTTCTGTTTATGGTCAATCCCTTTTCTAGTAGTCTTTGAAAGAGTAACTCTAAATTTTTCAAGTGCTCAGAATCGGAACTACCAGTTATTAATATATCATCTTGAAAACAGAAACAATTCGGTATCCCTGTAAGTATCTGATCCATACATTGTTGCCATATGGCAGGAGCAGAAGCAATACCAAACGCTAGCCTTGTATACTGATACAGTCCTTTGTGGGTTGCGATTGTTAGAATTTCTTGTGAATCCTTGTTCATCTTTAGATGATGATATGCTGAGTTTAGATCTAACTTGGTAAACTTCTTCCCACCCTCAAGATGACTGAAAATGTCCTCTATTCTTGGTAATGGATATTGGGGAACCACTAAATTTGGGTTAACAGTTACCTTAAAATCCCCACATATTCTTACTCTATCCACTCCCTTAGGTCTTGGAACAATTGGGGTAGCCCATTCACTGTTATCTACTTTCACTAAGATGTTCTGTTTTACCATTAGATCTATTTCTTTTTCAATGAGGGGTTTGTACGCATAGGGTGGATGTCTGAACTTCATTGCTTTTGGTTTGGCATCCTCTTTTAGTTTGAAGAAGGTGATAATTTGAGCTGGGCCAGGGCTTCTGAGATAGCACTTTCCGTGGAAGCAGCAGTGAGATATGCTTCTGAAGTGAATCAGAACCAAAGTGTGAATAAAGTTCAATTTAAACCTAAGTC
Organism: Ischnura elegans; assembly: GCF_921293095.1. NCBI lineage: Eukaryota > Metazoa > Arthropoda > Insecta > Odonata > Coenagrionidae > Ischnura > Ischnura elegans. The sequence goes on from NC_060250.1 coordinate 133,269,564, forward strand.
AGCCGCTCGACGGCAAGATGGAGTGGTACGTGAGAAGGCTGCAACTATGATCAATCAACTGACGTGTTATTGTTGTGGTGAAAAGGGGCATACCAGACCTAGATGTCCCAAGAGGAAATCTACCTGTGAAAAGTGTGGGGAAAAAAGGTCACATTTCTAAGGTGTGCTATGATCGCAACGATACCCGGAACAATAAGGCGATAGTGAACTCCCTGGAGAAACAAGGAAGTTCGGATTCAGAAGAAGATGACAAGGACAGCTTATTTTGTGATTATGTGGTGGTAACTAATTCTGGTAATAAGAAAACCACTTCAAAAGGAAACCACGTGAAAGGTATTTCTAATTGCTGTAAAGCTTCCAAGGTTGGTCTTGTTTCTGAAAGTAAGGTAAATCCAAACATTCGAAATCGATATAAACGGAAAATTAAACAATGTTACTTTACACTCTTACATTTTACATTGCGCACCGTACTACTCACTTATTTGCAGTGCTACCAACATAGAGATAGTACACAAGGAGACTCTCTCTGCTGCTGGATGAGAGATATTAACAGCACTAGAGTGTCTCAACCAATAAGGGTTTATGTAGGCTGCATTTTCCGGGTTTCACCGCGTCGTGGCTGCGTTGGTGACAACAGTTTCTCCTGAATTCCAGCAGGCGTCTTCAAGTCGAAGTGATTATGCCGTGTTTTGGCCGCCGTTATATAGGCAGCGCCGTTATATAGGCAGCGCAATCTGACGTACGTGCGTTGGCGCAATCAAAATTGCGTCGTGTAAAGCGGTGGATTGCTAGAACACATTCGAGAATGCTTGGATGCGAGACGGCAAAATAGCCCCTGTTCTAATTTCGTTCATGCATTCGCGCAATTCCGCGCCATTTTAGAAATAAATGCAGCTCTAACCTGCGCAATTCCGTGCCCCGTGTAAAACGGCCTTCACGTATAACGGCCAACACAGAGTATATGTATATATACTGTGTTTTACGCCATTCATGCGATGAATGACGCGAAATAGAGATTTTTTTCTCTCAAAAACGTGGAAATCATGTCTTAAGATGTCAATGGAAGTCACTAGGATAAGAGTATGCTCTTTTATGCCATCGCCGGCTGTAATGACCATATTTTCGCGCACGAAGATATCACTGAAGTTTCTGTCAAGGTAGGTATGTGCCGTTTGGAAGAAAGCGTCTATTCCAGCAGTTAAGCAAACCAGAGCACTTCAACTCACGCTACATGATGACAACAATGGGGCAAATTAAATCCTATAGAGTAAAATGGTGCTTCAAAAAAAACTTGTTGAAGTATTTTACTAAGGAGTCGACGGAACTATTTGATATAGCCTTCTGCAAAAGTGCCAACTTTCCCAAATGGGTCTGTCATAAAGAAAAAAATGTTTCTGTCCTAGAGTAGGTACCAGTTCCTTGTGGATGAGCGAGGTCCAAGAATATTCCGAATTGGAACTATTGACATCCTTGTGCAAAAAATGCAAGAAAGGGCTGAACGTAATCATATAAATGAGAGGCATGAACTGAAATCATCTGAATCAACGGTTGACGTATTTGAATGATTGTGAATACTTTGAGGATACTCAAGCTGATGAGGAAAACCATGACGAATGGTGCGCTAATGATGTGGCATTCACCAAAGCAAAAGAAAGAAAGACCACATTCAAATTAGACTTGACTGAGACTGCCATAATTATATAGAGACGAGCGTGCTGCGCCCGCTCCCAGCGGGCTTCCCCCGCTCTTTTCAATGCAGGTCCACAGAGGGATAGGCGCGTTTCTAATTTTAAAATGTAGAAAAAAAGGCAGGGTCATATGTACAAATTTAATTGGAATGTTCATGTACAAATTGAGGTCAGAGGACCTCTTTAAACACAACATTGGAAGTAATTACACTATCCTCTGTTAAACGCACATGATGACTCATACTTACGTATCAACAGGAGACTTGAATGTGGAATCAGCCGCATTTTGATAAAATTATTTAAAGAATGCGAGATATTGTTGCAAATGAACAAATGTATCAGTTTGTGCGCCATTAACGTCAGGAATATTTATCGGTTTTTGTTTTTTTATTATTTAAAAACCTATTTTAGGAAACAATAGCAATATTTAGGAAGTAAGATATGCCGTCGCATGTTCTCTGATAAATTCTGTGCATTTTGGTACCTCATTTGTAGAGTTTGGTTGCGTATAAGTTGAGAAAAAGGTATCTATACAGTAGAAATAATATAGAAGATATAGCGTAAGTGATAGGGCTGCTGCACACACTCTATATCTGATGCACTGCTTCAGGGATGATTATCCCATCAAAACCGTGACTGCCATTTCATCTCATAACAATTGTGACTTGCTAAACAACAGCCCAGAATAAATCTGAATCCTTGATAAGGAACCGAATTATTTAGTCATGTTAACCCAAAGTATTGCGTCTGGAATATGTCCAGAAGGGCTAGTGACTATCAGGGCCGGCCTTATAGGGCGGGGCGACCGGGGCAACCGCCCCGGGCCCCGCGTTCGTGAAAAAAATATACGATAGTTTTGAAAACGCAATTTCAACTATTACTGTATTGTTAAGTCCGTGCTAGACAAAAAATAATATTATGAAAAAGGAATAGTAATGCAGTAATTTTTATTGTGCAATTGCGTTTGTCAGTAAGCGTTTTTGTAAACTAAACTAAGTAATTGCTTTAGGCTTACAACTAATTAACTTTCATAATCCAAGTTATAAAAATACGTACCTATTGGAAAAGCGTGCTTTATGTTTATTTTACGTTATAATTTTATGAATAAATATAATTATAAATTTTATTTGTATTATACTATTTTGAACTCAACTGCGTGATGGTATCATAACGGCGTAATTACGAAGTCTGAATTTGGGAGGGGAACACATACTTAGCCAGAGAGTGGTAGGGATTCAAAATGCTTTGATGACCGGTCGGTGTATTCTCCTCCTCGTCCGGGGTATTCATGAGGCAGGAAAAGTGGATGGCAGTCGCCAAGGCGTCGAAAGAAGAATTCGTTATTGGCGGCATGAACCCCGAAAAAGGAGCTCGAAATCCTTAAACCTTCCTGGATTAAAACACGAATTCAATGTCAACGTTCTCATGGCTAATCATGGAAGGAATAAACATGCCATCAGAGAAGTTAAAATGCTTTCTTACCTCCAATTTTGACTGCAGTCACCACCACCGACCTCGTTCACCCCTTCACCTTAATTTCGAATAATTCTTGCCGTTAACCACCGTCGAAGTACCAGGAAAATAATTATGCCATCAATCTTTTCATGCCAAAATCCACGCTCACCACTCGTCTTTCGCTCCTAGCAACTTGAGAGAAATAACGGCAACCGACAGCTTTACGCGCGGGAAAAGATATACGTGTTGCCAAAAGCTAAATTTTAAAAATACATTGCCGCTGTAAACAGGGGTCGCTTATATGTCCGGTAGATGGGTTGCGTACGTTAGCAAAACTTACGAAGGGTAGCACACGTGCAGCAAGGGAGTAGCAGTTCAAATTCATGAGGGAGAAGGGATACCCAAATGCTGCAGCAGCTCTGTGGCAGGGCAGTAAAGGCATTCGGCAAGAGAGATTCAGTGGAGTTATTAAGTTGGCCTGGCCTATGAGCCTACCGTCCAGTTCAGTGTCAGTACAGCTCATGTGCAGCAAGGGAGAAGCAGTTCAAATTCTGAGGGAGAGAGGATACCCAAATGTTGCAGCAGCTCTGTGGCAGGGCAGTAAAGATATTCGGCAAGAGAGATGCAGTGGAGCCATAAATTCGGCCTGGCCTGAGGCTATTGTCCAGTTCAGTATCAGTGGAGCACACATGCAGCAAGGGAGAAGCAGTTCAAATGCAATGGACTTGCAAGGGAGAATGGCATCAGAGTTTCAGTTGAGTGCCCTTTTCCTTGTTGAGGACAAGGCAGAGCAGTGCAGTTACAAGGTTTTTTCAAGGCAGTTTCCACACATTCAGTGGAGTTTCAGCCCAGAATCAGCTCTGTTTCAAGGGAAAATTTTTTACTTGAGCATACATATGGAAACTACCAAGAAATTCATCGAAATAGTGGCATTTATATTAAAAGTCTATGTAGTGATGCAATGCAGGATCAGGACTCAATCTCCAATCTCCGGTGGTGATCGTCACGTCTGTGAGACTACTAGATGTAGATTAGGTAGATGTAGATAATTGCCAAGGAATATACCAAGCAGTAGTTTATCCATCCATCAAAACGGATGTATTCTTCGCACTCCCAGAAAATACTCTTCTCGCATCGATGACTGATCTTCGTCAACTAAATGAGGCCCTAATTAAAATTCTTAGAGCTATAGAACACGAAGCAGATAATTTAAATCAATGCATCAGATGAAAAATTGTTCCCCATTTGATTTTTGTGGCCATGTGGATTGTGGAGAAATGATTCATTGGGAAAGCACCGATGTTTCTATTATCTTGCTACCAGTTGTGAGGAATTTCTCAAGTGAAGAAATAGTTGAAAAACTGTCTCTTCCTTAAAATACTTCGTCAGAATAGTCATTCGCCGTATATCTCTGTCACACAGTGGCAGTGGAACGGACAGTGAAGCTAGTCTCCGAAGCGGTTATCCATACGTATATGCAGCAATAACGCCAGGGATGGCGCTCTCCGATCCACTCGGATTTCACGGCGAGTTCTGCCAGAATTTCAATCGAAATCTCAATTTTTCACAATATTTCCGGACGGTGATGATTCAAAACAAATAAACTGGTCTGCATTACGTTGGTTGGTTATTTGAGTAGAGGAGGCGGAGGAGCCCAAGGTGCAGCCACGTGGTGGGCCCTGGGTCGCTAGGCTACCTTCTCTGGGTTGGTGAGAAAGGAGCTGCACATTTGCTAGATCATACTAAATTAAACCCCTTTTCTGACAGCAGGAGAGGTGGATTTGACGCTGGAAGGGCATAAAACCGCCATAGTGAATCCCGATTGATAGTTACCATCTTCAGTGATATCTCCGTGCGCGAAAATATGGTCAATATAGTCGGCGATGGCATAAAAGATCATACTCCCATCCTAGTGACTTCCATTGACAACTTCAGCCATGATTTCCACGTTTTTGACAGAAAAAAATCTCTATTTCGCGTCATTTATCGCATGAATGGCGTAAAATGATGTGGCGTGTTGAGGGTTGCCTACCCAACAAAACTGCTTTCGGGGACACGATAATTACTATATAATTTTCTCGATAATTCTAAAATATCAAGTAAAGACCAATGCTACAATACTCCATTGGAAAAAATGAGTGCTTGCTAAAAAATTGTGTTATTAACGGTTGAAAAAATGTTTTTAGGTCCAAGGCGTAAACTTGGCCCGTTCACAGGGAAAGTTAACGCAACACTAGACCGACGCTTCACTGATGCTCAAAATCATGTAAGAAAAGTCCCTAGGAAGCAAGCAACATTCCGTATGAAACGACAATAGGCGCGCCAGTTGTAGTACCTATCTCTGTTTGGAAAGAATGCACTGCGTAAACGTGCTGCATGCGTAAACGCACCACCGTGTACCATACACAATTGGATTTAATCTCTTGAGTCAAAGCACCTTCTGATATACAAAATAGTTTTTGTTTTGTTATCAGGCGCAAGATAGAGCAGATGAAACGAAATAAATATAGTGAAGCGAAGCAGTGACGCAGCGATGGGGGTTTTGGGGGATAAACCCCCTCCTAGAGCTCAGAGAGTTTTTTAATAAAAATATTTTAATGAGAAATATTTTGTAAGTAACATTAGAGGGACGGATGACTCACAAACAAAACATATCTAACTATTCACACAGCAGTAAAGTCCACCACTTACCCCCTTACAGCCTTAATTACTAGCTGCGCCCCTGAAGCGAAGAGGTTCACTACAAAGAGGTTTGCCCATAAATTTACAAGTAAATCTGACGGGACTGTAGGGGTGGTGTGAAGTATGGAGGTTTATGATGTAAAGAGGTTCACTACACAGAGGTTTTACTGTATCAACAGAGCAGTATTAGGATGACACATGAGGACGTAGAAGAATATGTAAGAACTTGAATGAAATGGTAAACAGCAAATTGTGGTTGTACTCATCTTAATTTAGAAAACTGTACTTAAATGTACAGCCGATGGTTTATCAATTCGTGAACATTCCACATGTACCAAGATCTCCATTCTTCCGGAATTTTGGAACCTCGACACCGCGGAAACCTACGCAGTCACATACCACGTGTAATTGACCATATAATATATCCTGAGGCAAAAGGGTCGCAACGTTTAGTGGTGACTATAGTGGTCTGGGGTGTTTGGGTCCCTGGACTAGGGCTCATAATTGTATCGGGGGTTGCGGAGGTACTCCCCAGAAAAGTTTTTAGGAAACTGAATGCCCGAAAATGGATTTTGACGCTATCCTGGCTCTCAAAAAATTTCATAAAAGTTAATGCAAAATAGCAATTTTGAAAGTCAAAACGTAATGAAAAGTGAGAATTTCCCAGCTTATAAAATTTAATATTAACGTATTACGCTTATATTAACTATTTTGTGAATTTTTTCATTGAAACTGCGCTGAAATCTACAAAAAAAACTCTATAACCTAAACTTTTTGATTAAACCTTTAAAAACGCATCAGGTTATCTTTTATTTTATGGCACCAGTATTTATTTTTAACTTAAAATAACTTTGTCCTCGTGTAAAGAAAATAACGCTTTTGTAATGTTAATTATGCACATATATTCATTCTTATCCCTGATGAAGGTGTATAAATATGTTGGCAAAAATTTGCATTTAAGATTCTTTGAGATCTATATACTCCAAGACACTGAGTCAACATTTATTGATCATGTTGCAGACTCCTTTGAGAAAGCTAAAAGGAAATTGTTCGCTGCTTTGGAAAGTTCAAATTCGGAATCTGAGGAGGAAGCCCCTTTCAGAAAGAAGCGAAAGCCAGAGAGCCAGGGAGAATCTCCAGAAGACACCCCACACTCGCTTCCTGCTCTGCTGTTGTTTGAAAACTGAACTCTTACCTGTTGCACCAAAACATATGATAATCGAGTCATTTATCCTGAATTTTCCCAGAGGGTCCAATTTGATTATGAATGTCTAGAAAATATCTGTTCAAGCTACTGAGTAGATACAGAAAAAGCAGACATTCAGATATCTACAATATGTCTAAAAGATATCTACAAGTTATTACAAGATACATATTTCCTAAATATTAGCTGAAGACATACTAGATATTTTGACGATATATAGTGCAATGTGGGTAGGAAGAGCGGCAAAGGGGAGGGCGGGAAGGAAGGGGGAGAGGCAACAGAAGACCTTGAACGAGGGAGGGATCTCTCACCACTTGATCGCAACTCCAGGGCCATCTATCTGCTCTTTAAGAATTAAAACTCTCGATGCCACTTCCGCTTATGCCGTGAGCCCTCTAGTATAAGTACACTTACTCTACACTACAAGACATCATTAGGCGAGACACTATCAGGACTTGATTACATTGCACATATCTACGAAACTGGGGATTACACCTACAGAAATTGCACAAAATGTTACACTTTGATTGGCTACCCTTACCTCTTTCCGTAGAGCAGGGAATGTGAGGAGTCCCTAAAGAGGAAAAGTACTTGCTCACTGCAGCAGGCACAACCGAGTTGTAGCAACATCTGTAGGTCACTAATGAATAATTTATCGGAAATGGGATCGTTCAATCAGACCCAAATTTTCAATTTATTAACATAATTTCAGCAGATAGAAGGAAAAGATAATTTATACTAATGTTTCTAATAATTTATATATACTGTTTTTAATAATTTCTAATAATTTATACTAATCTATACTAATGCCATTCTGAAGTTGTCTTTTAATTTTAAAACCAACAAGGCAGAGGTTGCCACCTATTGTTCACAAATTGGAAGCAACACAGAGTTTTCGTTCATTGACTCGGAGAAAATCACTCATGGAAGGATCAATCACTAACATGAGTGTAAGCAACTTTGAAGAACACAAGGCCAACACGCAAGACCAAGGAGTAGATGAGATGCCATGGCCCATTTTGCGTGACTTTGTACCTTCATCAAATGACTTCAGTTGCCATGAACAGCTCTAGAGTTGGACAACAGATTGAGAAATGGAAAAAAGTCTCTCTTTACCTTTCTAACTCCATTGCAATCAAAGTGAAATGAAATTATTGAATAAGCCCAGCTTCCCGGGTGCCAACGCAGGTCTTAAACTGGAAACAGAATAAGGGTCCACATTGTTTCAGAATGTAAGCAAGATGGTTTCCATGGGCCACAAGCCCACCTTTCATTAAGGCCATATGATGGAAGCAATTACTGTTAACTTCTAAAGCAATCAGCCTCAAAAGTTGACGACCGCCTCCAGGTGTCAGTTGAATGATAGGTTATGTGGAGGTTGCAACCACACCACGAGTGGGCTAGCGTTGAAAATAGCAACTACAGAGAGACCATATGCATAAAAAAACCCCCCCCTCCACAAATTTCAAATTCAGAAAAGGTGCAGGCACGTGAATAACAAGCATTTAGGTTTAGGGAACAAGTTCACTTCCGAGGGCACTTTGAGGAATGGGGGGCATCACCTACCTGGGATTTAAACCCTCTGGTGAGCACATTAGCAAGCGCTCAACCAACGCTCCCCTTAGATGCTGCTTTGTAGTCTCAGCATATTGCACATAGCCTGCACATGACCTTTCATAATGTATGAGACAGTTGGCTGGCGTTATATTGGCGCTATTCCAACACATAGTGTAACAGTCTAGGTTACAATTAGCAGACAGCCTAACCTCTAAGGATAAAATTAAAAAGGAGATAAAAGATAATTTACCAAGCAGGTAAAAGAAAAGCTCCTTTAATGGTACTTTCATAGATGGTACAACAATCTACATCATCAAAAAAGATCCACCCCAATTACATATGCTTGTGATACAAGCAGTTGGTTAGGTAGGCATAGAAATGGTTGACTTTACTGAGTTTCCAAAATTATAATTTGCACTAGAAAGAAGAAAACAGCCTTGTTGATTTGGCAGTGAAACTTACATTTTTAAATTCCTACAGATGCTCGCATGAAACTTATCCAAAATATTGCACAATCACTCCCCCAGCCTACAAGCTCAAAGAGTTGGCTAAAAAGCACAATATATCAGTGGTCTACATATAAAAGAAACTATTACCTCTTGGGAGTTTCAATAAGATATGCCAATGCATCTCTCAAAATGTGTAGAGAATGCAGCGATTATTGTAATTTTTTTCAAAAAGACTGAAGCATCAAGTATTACAAGTCACTTGAATACCCAGCCACAATCAAACAATACCAACTTTGGATTTCTGAGAAGAGATCATGTAGGTATGGATGAATCAGATGAATGTCTATGAAAAATGCTACTGATGAGCAAGTAACAAAAAGGGTTCCATCATTATGACACAGCAACGAAGACCTGTTTCGGCCAAAATGATTAACAGTAGAACAATTGTTAGGACAGGCCTCTTTTTGATAGAGTAAGATTCATATCAAAATCTCAACACTAAATAAAGACTACAAATTTATCAGGAATATTATCCTGAAAACAACCTATGTAATACATATGAACTTTGCAACCACCCAGGTCCTCCACACTTTGCAATTTCACTCTTGTTTGGGCATGCTTTCACACAACAAAGTACACACACACACACACAAAACACAACACTCATTCGACCATACAGACTTGTACATTTCATGAGTTAAACAGCAAAAGTGCCACGCCAGCTGCATGATACAAGAAATAAGCCAGTAATACATATATCAAATTCTCAAGTGGCACTCAAGCAAGATCATTAATTACTCACAAAGTTTTGCAGAAATTGAATAAATATTTTGATACATAATTCTCTATAAAATCTTGCCTTAATAAATAGTCATAACTTCCATAACCACAGTACACCTCCTTTCATCCTCAACACAGCCAATAGGACAAATAAAAGAGGAACAAGAGACAAACAATGTGGAGCAAGAGGAAACAACAGCATGCTGCAAATCACTTCCTCACACAATAAAATTCAGGAAAACTCTCCTTTCAAGTAGACATTACACTGTAAAACATAACTACAGTGATGACAACATAACAGGAACGATGGAACAACCTCACCAATTCTCCTTTACATGCCAAACACAATAATACAAAGACTCCAGCTAAAGCAATAAACAGTTTTTAACCAAACTCATAAAGCTGAGAAATAACAACACATTATTTTCCTCTAACATAACACTCAACAAAATCTTTGTTACTTTCCATGATATAAATCTGAAATGAACAAATAATCATTTTCAACAAATGAGGCCAAAAGAAATTTCTCACACACCAAGTCCAATCAAAGCACTTCAAAGTACATAACTAGATTATTCTTTTGCCAGCATCACCCCATTTCATTTTATGTATGTACTTTGAAGCAACGCAGCTTCTTCTTGACTGCTTGGGTACTATTTAATTGTCTCTGCAACTGTCAGTGTAACTTGTCATATACCTACTAAGAAGATCTACGTTATAGAGACAAAATGCAGGTACCTAGCTTCATTTTTCATAAGTTTGAGAGTATTTACAAATTTATTGTTTTGACAAAGAGAAGAGTGCAAAGGAGTTAAAATAATACCACAGATAAAAAAAAAACTTTGCAACATTGTGAGAACAATTAGATGTTCCCCACAACCAAAGAACAAACAATACTTGGAACTTCAACTTTCCAAACCAACGTTGAAATTCATCCACGATTGAGAACAATTCCTGTGCAAAATATCCCTGACACCACACGTCATACATACACCACAAGTCATTCCCCCTTCCTTCCATGAATAGCGGCTGACTGGGCAATGGTTCACTTTCTAAAACATTATAAATAGCCATGATAGACTCATTCACTCAAAATAGCAATCGATGGAAAGAAATGAATAAAGGGAAATATAAAATGCAAAGAAACAAGACCTTTCCCACTCAGCCATCCTCCCATAAGTTTTAAACCATAAAACTGGTGCCAACTTTTCATGAGTTGTGATGCCATTAGTTTCGGCTCATGAACTCATTATTTCAGGGAGAACCTTTCAGTCAGGGAGGAAATCGGTAGCAAGAGCATAAAAAAATCACAAACCACAAGAGGTTCATGCACAAGACCGAGGAGACACACTCGCCATTAGTTCTTGACAACATCAATTTGTCTTTGAAAGAGTTAAGGCCATTGGTTTTCCCTCTAAATAAAGAAAATAGCTCCAGAAGCAAAAGGAAGATCAAAGAGGGGAAAATACACATCTCTTTATTTCGCAAAGTCTATCACAATCACCAGTGAAAGAACATAAACAGATAAATGAGCCCATTAATCTTTGCCCTGGTCCAAAGTATTCCCCGTTACATGATCGCTCCAATAGCCTCATCACAGGTGAGAGGAATCTTATCACCCCACACTGTGGCATAACTAGTCAACCTCTGTCCACCCTCAAGCACTTGGATATGTCACATGACGTGAAGACCGATTCAAGAAACTCACCATGACACCATGCGATAGTAAAGGGATTGGATTCCTCCCCTGCCACAGATAAAACTTTCAGTGTGGCAAAGCATCTTTGTATCATAGTAGCTTTGACATTACCTTCAAAAATGCTTCTATGACACACACAAAAATCATGTTCTTTGAAAAAAGTTCCTATTCAATAAAAGAATTTTTTGAAGACACAACAACTGATTATAAAATCTGATATATGCATTAGAAATAATTATGATAAATTTATTTCACCAATCGCAATACATAGGTAAAGTATAATGAATACAAATAAAATTAATAATGTTAATTATCATCAAAGTAAATAAATATAATTAGTGTAATGTTGAAAATTGATTTTATATAGTGTTGGTGAATTTCACTAGTGAATTGTGAATGATATTTGTAAATATGAAAGGTTTATTATACTATTATATTGTTTTCTTTTATAGTTTATGTGACATATATTTATGAGTAGCTTAGGGATCCTCTGTGAACGTGATGTGCCAACAAATGAATGAATAAAATGAGCAGAAACTTTGTCACAGGCAAAACGCAGTGACAAGACTATAAAGGCCTGAAACACAAAGAGAAGAGGGTGAACATAAAGACTCAGTGATTCAACCCATAGGTTGGTATCGACAGATGAAGGCAGAGCTTACCCAAAACTAAGCCATAGGCATGAAATTTTCGTGCACTTAAGGTAGGTCAGTTCCTTTCCCTGGGTGTGGATGAACTTACTGAAGCAAATGGATGTATGACCCCATTACAAAGTTAATCACAAAACAGATAATTGGCAGCCTATGCTAATTCTGGACAACAATCGAGAGTGATGACACCACAAGACATATCCCGCAGAAATAAACGACTACAAAATTCAGCAGCTTCGTTGCAATGATGAAGTCTATCAAACAACGTATTCATTCCCCTCAAAACAATGACTCAAGAGAAGAAAACTTCGAGAAGGTGGAGGCTATCGAATCCAAAGGACTTGGGGTCCAACGTGCCCACGTGACATTTCCAGATTTCATGAGTTAAACAGCAAAAGTACCACACCAGCTGCATGATACAAGAACTAAGCCAGTAATACACATATCAAATTCTCAAGTGGCACTCAAGCAAGATCATCAATTACTCACAAAGTTTTGTGGAAATGGAATCAATGTTTTGATTTTTAATGTGAAATAAAATGTGTGGTAATAAAGAGTTAATATTTTACTAACTGCAGTTCATCTCCTTCTGATCTCAACACAGCCAATAAGTCAGGGAAAAGGAACAAGAGACAAACAATTTGGTGCAAGAGGAAACAAGAGATCATTTACTCAAACTGAATCACAATTCAATGGAAGAATTTCGTGGATGGAGAAAAAATATAATCCAGCCATCCACCAGCAATTACATTACCAGAAAACACAAAACTTTCCGCCCGCTTTTCATAAGTTGGTGATGTCACCAGAGGTTTGGTTCATTTTCTTGTTTAGAGACAACCTTTCACTGAGGGAGGGCATTGCTCACTGGAGCATAAACAACAACAAACTACATGAGGACCATACAACACATGACCAAGGAGTGGCTGAGATGCCATGAACTGCTTCTGCTTAGCAACGAAAAGCTCGAGAAGAATGCAACCAATTGAAAAACTGAAATAAATGGGCCTATTTATTTTTCAATCTCTGACACGATGGATAAAAACCAAAACTTTTGGAATTAACTCTTTATATATCAGTTCCCTACATCCATGCATACTCAGGTTTTAAACCCAAAAATTCATCAACAAGCTCACCCAAAATGATATTCAAGTAAATACTCAGCTACAAGCAGCATTAAATATATACACACAAAAAATACATAACTGTAAGCAAAAGCATTTTGAAGGATTTTCAAACCCATTTGCCAAACTAAATTTACATTCGTCAACCCAATTTAAAGACAAGACAAAATACACTTACACAGGGTTTGCTGTATTTTATTGACAATACAACATCTGAGATAGGGCTTATATCAGAGCCAAGAATTCCTTCAGGCAACCTTCTAAATCTGAACAAATAACAATTCACCATAATGCGAACACCATGATAATGAAATGAACTGCATTTTCTGATTCATACACCCACAAATCAAGCGTGAATGGAGAAGGAAAACGGCTCTTACTCAGAAGACCAGAAAATGCAAGATAATGCACCCTACAGCATATACACACTCAGATCTTGTTTTATTTGTACATATATGTATATTTAATGGCAAATTCACAATTAATGCATACGTAACCATCCACTTCAATGCATACTTACTTGATTGGCAACAATTTAAAGGTAAACAATGGACAGTCTTCAAGTCGGCGATGCTTGCCCATACCAAGACAATTTTGTGTATCACGAGTCAAGTCTTATGGTTGACATTTTAACACATTTTTCATTGAGGCACATGGTTGTTCACTGGAAGGCATTAGAGGCAGCATGCACTTTGTATGTATATATGTATATATATATTAGCTCTGTTCGGAGGATCTAATCCTCGAGTCCGACTCAGAGAGATGGAGGAGAGAATGATGATTGTAACAAATCACTCCAAACTGCAGCCATAACAAGAAAAGTGTTGGTCTTTCACATTTTTTTACCAAGGATTTTCATGGCATTCCTCCACCTGAGTATGCTTGATAAACTCTTTTGAGGAGCACTGTTGTCAGATCGAGAGGAGGAATAGACAAGAGAGAGGAGAGAATAGTGATTCGCTTCCTCTCCTTCCCTCAGTCCCCAGGGCTCACGTCTTCAAACTCAACGTCAGCTTGTTGTGGCTGCGGACTGTGATGGCTGGTGACGGGCACAAGGAGGGTGGAGACAAGAATCAAGGGTTAAATTATCACTAGCATGAATCACTTCAACAACGTTTCAATCCCTCATTCAACCTTTGTAAGGAGACGTGCAAGAATGACAAGTGCAATCTTCAGGAATTCTAAGTTTCCGATCACTCAGATTCAAAAAGAGACTAGAGAAAATGCTGAACACACAGCCCTTATTTCCGAGAAACATGTATCAGTGGGTGTGCGATGGCATTAAAGCACACCAGTTGCCATGCCCTGTACAACTGGTTTCCAATCATCATGGATGGTGTGATTTCACTGCATGACGATGGAACTGTAGCAGTCAGCAGAATCACGCAGCAGTTGCCTCTTAGGCACACAATGCAGCTGCAACTGCCTGACCGAAGTCTCTAATTTAGTGAAGTGGTTTGATGCGACATTGCAAACCGCTTTCCCATGTCCATGATCACACCTGCGCTTGACGCTACCACTGATGCGTGGTTCTTGGAAACCAGCACTTACACTATCCATATTTTTGAAACCTTGTAAAGGCTGACAAAGCACATTCAAAAAAGCAAAACAGTAAAATATCTATGAATCAAAACTGAAAACTGAAAATTTGGCTCCTCAGTAAAGAGAAGATAACATCAAAGAGGTAACACAGAATGGCATTTTTCCAATAGATATTTGATTAAGTTTGAAAAACAAAATAATTTTTCTCTATCTTACAATGGCACTACACAACAGCCAAATTAGATGTCTTCTGAATACATGAATAAATGTACTTGAACATTTGTAAAATACAAATCACATTCTATGCTGCATGTTTTGAAATAAAATGTTTAAAAAAATTGTTACTTTGAAGTAGTGAGGTAATGAATTCACATGGGGCCAAATATTAAAACAGGTATGTACCAAGGATTACTTATAAAAGATGTCCCGCACAGTGAGGATTTTCCTCTGATAATACATTGTGTATGGCTGTAACGTCGCCACTGGCGGATTGGCGGAAGGGGGGTGTCATGACCCCTACCGAAATTTTATCAAAAATTTGTAATTTTTATCAGTTTTACAGTTTTTTGTATCCTTATGAAGAAAAGTAGGGAGTGAATATGCAAATGCTACAAGGCTTTCTGGAAGGATTTCACCAGTTCACATTCAATGGCTTTGTAAGCAACGTAGAGTAAAAGCATCCACCGAAAAGGTGTTAAATCCCTTGACCCCTATGGTTCAAGTGTGTCATAATTTCCCACACTTCCTCAGCGCAACAACTTGAATGATTTCTTCCACAAATGTAAACACAGAAACTTGGAGAAAGGCAAAATCACCAGAGGTAGGTGCAGCAGGAACTCCCTTCCTTAAATTCGAGCGTAAAGGTCTTCAGAGAAATGCATACACAATGTTTGAAGCAGAATGCAAGACTAGCAGTCTAGCTTATACAAAGAAATTTCAAATCAAATGGGGGCCATTCACCAGACAAATGACTTGCGTTTTTTTTGTAAGACCCTATTTCCTCAAAACTGCAATTCGACTCGATGAGTGTAGAAACATTTCTCGACACAAAAGCATCCATACCTTTCCTACCATGGGCTGGTGCTAGGTTATCCAAAAGTATTACCGAGTATTATCATTACAAAAATATTCTCCTTTACAGCAAATAACAGAACCACCAGTGACCTGACAATAACACTACGTTGTTGCTTCTCAGTTGGAAGGCTTTAATCATCATAACTCCATGAGCTCAAGAATAAGAGATGGATCCAATATGCACCATTATCTTCAATTTGAAAATCAAACTCAAACATCTAATTCGAACTATTCACTCAAATATCGAATACTACATGACCATTTCTCTATAAATTTTATTAACAGCTGACAACTTACATAAAAACAGGATTCGACTACTGCAACTGAAAACAGAATGGCTATCATTATCAAATATCCGGGTTGCATTTGTCACTCAGCATCTTCATGCCATCTTTGGGCTTTTTCAAACGGTATTCTTAAACCTTGAGAGGTGCATGATATCTTCAGGTTCCAAAATAGCAAACTGCACATTTATTGTCCATATCACTGATGTGAAAATGCAGCCCTATTTTGCTGGATATTTAACTTTAACAAGATCATATGATCATCAGTTTATAAAAACAGAAGTAAGCTTTACAATGGCTTGTTAAGTTCTGTTAGCTGCTGCAGTAATATCCTATTACAACTGTGCAAACTTGCATGTATTTAGTGAAGCAAATAATTTGTTTTGAATTATTTGAATGCACAGAATATCAGCACCTTTGAATATCAAATAGTGCAACTAGGTATCTCATTATTCAAGGTACTTGAGGATTCAATCATCCAAGCATCCCACATCTGACTAGGATGCAATGATAATGATTGTGCGTACATTGTTTGCAATGAGTTAATGCAGCCACTGCAAGAGCAGTGTAGAGATAATAAAAAAGTTGAATGGGACACAATAGTCCACTACGATAATACAGTACACGTCAAATGCACCATCACATTTGAAGAAATCATTTATAATAAGCATTATCATTGGCACACTGAAGGCCTTATTTGTGTTTCACCAAAAGGTGCAACTGCCCTCATGAGTGAAAAATTATTTCTACAATCTCGATATGCTTCACAGAGAAAACAAAGGTATTTACCCGTAGCCAAAATTTAGATACCCCATGAATAGGCAGGCTTCCCAGAAGAAGTCAAGGAAGAAAAAATTGAAATCTCATCTCAATCATCAATCATTCTATCCCCCTCCAAATTTCCATTTCAAACACTGCCGCAATGGCCACTTAAGGAGAACGCAGCTTGGGACAGTCAGAGTGTACTCGTGTAAAGCAAGAGTGACGGTGGGCCGTTGGGGAGGGGGATGGATGGAGGAGACGGCGAGAGATAGTGGCACCAGAGCTCTCGCAAGTGAGCAAGGGTAACAAATGCAAGATGGTTTAGAGGAAGAAGGGTTTGATATTCTCCTTACTTGGGTGGGAAATCCGGCCAGTAGTTGACGTAGTAGCGATGCGTGCTGCCCTCAAACAGTCGGTCCAGCCAGTTGGGGAGGCCATCGAGCAGGTTACCCTGGAACACAACGTTGCTGTACTTGTCCAGAAGAGGCTCCTGGTTCACACATACAGGGGCAGGCAAGCGTGTAAATGTTGCAGTAGCAGACGTGCAAGGAGGGCAATCAAAGAAAGAAAAAAAAGACAGGGATCAGAGGAGAGGGCATTGACGCAAATGATGAAAAAAATGCCACAATTCCACTGAACATAAAACTACTGCATACAGCTATTGCCATCTCCAGCTGACTAATTCACTCTCACTACATAAATCAACTGCATTCAAAGTAAAACTAGAAGTATGCCATGCACATTTACAATAATACGTAGTCGTACCAGGGAAGAATGACTTGAGCCTCATTTGGTGACGTGCAGTATCCGCTATCCTCAGCGCTGAAACCTTCAGCTGAAATCCGCTGAAACGTCTGAACGTTTTTTTGTGAGTGTTCCTTTTTTACGTGTGTCTATGTTTTTATTAGTACAATTTTTGTTCGTTCGCCTTGATCGGCCACATACTCATATTTTCGCTTAGTGCGCTTTCATCAAGATTTTATATATATTATATATATAATGTTTTGGAAAATTTGATATGCACGTGGCACGTAATATAAATAGTTAAAGTTAATATCGATAAACACAGAGACACAAAAAAGAAACACTCACATTGAATAAATAAACTCGAAGCTATCGAAGCACTTCAGGCTTCTTCGTCAGCTGAAGTATGAATGGTGAGGAAAGGAGAGGGTTGGAAGAGGGAGAAGAGGGGTAAGGGGAGAGGTGTATGGGGAGGGGGAGTTAGGAATAGGGGTTAGGATGCGATGTTCAGACCTGGAAAGCTATTGGCTTGAAAGTGCCAAATGCAAGCCAATTCGAGGGTGTGGAGGTTGAGGGCGGAGTCGGTGGGAGGGAGGGAGGCAATAATGGATACTTTGTAGCATTGATTGAAAATGGAATCATGTGAAAGACAATGTGTAGGAACTGGTAGAGAGGAGTGGGGGGAAGATGGACAACAGGAGGCACTATGATTGTTGATTGATAACTATTTATATATATATATATATATATATATATGCAATGTTTTGGAAAATATGAAATGCACGTGGCACGTAATATAAATAGTTCAAGTCAGTATCGATAAACACAGAGACACATGGAAAAAAGTTCACCTGAACCGGGAATCGAACCTCGGACCTTCTGCTTTCCGGGCAGATGCTCAGACCACCGAGCTATCCAGGCTAATCTAATCTCCAGTGTTTTCGGCGGGGGTTTATACACCAAATCCCCCGAGGTCTAGCCCTATCATTTGGCCAAGAGATGGCTCTGGGCGTAGGTCCCGCCACGAACGAAGAATTCAACGCGGACAGAAGAAGAAATGGAATTAAAGTTGGTCACAATCACACACACAGTAGGATAGATATAGCACATTCATGCATAGCATATTCACATTCATTCATCCTTCATTCCATCTCCACGCCACAGTGTGTCATCGTCCTGTATTTATGTTTCTATCTCTTTGTTTCAATTTCTATTATATGTTATTATGATTGTATATTCGCCTGTGGCGACCTGTGTGAATGTCAATTTGAAATGTATGAGACCTATATGGTTCGTTTCCTCTTCTTGGGATCAGCGTTCCCCGAAACGCATGTGGTATATCTATCCTACTGTGTGTGTGATTGTGACCATCTTTAATTCCATTTCTTCTTCTGTCCGCGTTGAATTCTTCGTTCGTGGTGGGACCTACGCCCAGAGCCATCTCTTGGCCAAATGATAGGGCTAGACCTCGGGGGATTTGGTGTATAAATCCCCGCCGAAAACACTGGAGATTAGATTAGCCTGGATAGCTCGGTGGTCTGAGCATCTGCCCGGAAAGCAGAAGGTCCGAGGTTCGATTCCCGGTTCAGGTGAACTTTTTTCCATGTGTTTTCGGCCTTCATTCCATCTCCACGCCACAGTGTGTCATCGTCCTGTATTTATGTTTCTATCTCTTTGTTTCAATTTCTATTATATGTTATTATGATTGTATATTCGCCTGTGGCGACCTGTGTGAATGTCAATTTGAAATATATATATATATATATATTATATATATATATATATATATATTATATATATATATATATATATATATATATATATATATATATTTAATAAAGTTTATATATATATAAACTTTAATAAATATATTACGTAAATTTAATTAGATTTTAATTAGAAAAAATTAAATAGTATAATAAGGATAACACTTGAAATACAATGTTTATATCATTTATTCCTGTAAAGGCCATAGCTGTGTAAAAGGGTGAAAAGTCTCCCCACTGAGATTTAGGGCATCCAATTTGGGATCAAAACGAGCTAACCTTCCCACACTTCCAGCCCACTAGAGACCCACCAGGGCCGGCTAGCTTGAAAATCTGATTTTTACTATTCTTTAGATACGTATCTCTGACTGGAATGCATAATTTTTAATGCAATGTGTGGAATTTGAAAGCGTTTTCAATGGAGCAGATGTCCTATTGTTTTCAAGAATTTTCAGTGAGATAAGGAGAAATGGTGTTGATTTGAAAATTTCTAATGCATGTTTTCATTAAATATTTTTGACATGGCCTAAACGAAAAAAATGTTTCATGAGGTGCTTTTGAATATCTTTCGGCGAGTGTATTGGAAAAAAAAATTTTGGAAGTGGAACATTGTGAAAAAAATTAAAATATGCAATTTTGGACATTTTTTGCAGTTTCTTAAAGCCCTGGCCCTCCATAACACCCATTTCACACCATCTTAAATATATTTTGTCCTCACACGAATGCCCACACTCACATCCACTGTAATCCTCACCACAGGGACCGATTTGTGAGGAAACTGGTGCTGACAATGGCTACAGGGTCCTCGAAAATGCCAGAGTAAGCTATTTCTAAGAATTTATTCGGTGTCCTCAATTATTTGGATTTTAAGCCCCTGTGGGTCTGACATTAGCGTTATGGGTGAGAGCATAGAAACACTGCTGCAAGAAGAACATGAAAACGGTGATGAAGCGGTCAGAAAATGTGGGAGTAGAGAGAGAATTAGAGCAACCAATGGAGAGAACATCACTGCACAGATGAGTTTGTTTCAAGGAACAGCCAACAGAATATCAATATACATTAATTGCACAGGCTAATCTAGGACGTATAATTGTTTCTGAGAGGCTAAGCCTTCAAAACACTGGGACTAGTTACCCAAAACCACACCCAGTGTGAAATTTGAGAATTATTCCTTCTTATTCGGACTGCTGGGGATTGTAAATATGGGCAAAGTTATAGGTGAAAGACATGGGATTTGAGTTTGAGCAAATGAAGAAGGAAAAGGAGCAGCTGGTGAGAAGATTCTGAGATTTCTGTGTGCCAACCTAGCAGCTGCTGAGGGAGATATCCTCTCCTGCAGATGTTCCACAATCCAGAAAAGACTTGTTTCTGAAAACTCTAAACTAAGTATTTGCAGGTACACGTTATTTTCCACTTCTCTCATGCTGATTTGATGGGATTGGAGGAAACTAAATCTGTCATCCAGAGCCTTGTGACAGTATGACTCGATGCAGTATCCGCAATTGACTACGGCAATAAGAATTGCAAATCCAATTAAATTTCGTATTTTATACGGGCAGCTATCAGAAAGAAGGATCATTATAGAGAAAAGACACAAACATTCCTCAAAAGTAATTTCATTATTAATAAAATGGTTTACTGAATACATACCCCTATAAAAAAATTGTACAAACCTGTTCCAAATTTTTATTTTGTGGTATATCCCTCCTTAATATAAGTAAATGAAAAAAGAAATACACTAGACTCTACTTATTACGAAGTTCGCGAGACCAAAAAACCAGAGGTTCGTAATAACAAAGTTCGTATCAACGTTTCTTTTAGGAATCATCGGAAAAAACAGTATGTAATATACAGGATTAAATTATGCGGAAATATGTTTAAACAGGAAAATTCGTTCCAGTTTCTCAACAGAAGAATGCGGCACGACTCAATCGAGGGTTGATATCTTCCCGAATACAGTAAGTCCGATATACGAACTGGATGCGTTCCAAGACCTTGTTCCTAAGTTCATAAACCTACAGTTCGGGCGCCGAGAGTTGTCCGATGACATACAGAATGGTCTAGGTCGGGGTAGGGGGCAAGGTTGCCAGCTAAAAAAGGGAAACGCCTACAAAGGGTTCCACGAAGAGAGGATGCGGAAGGGACGCCGCGCGTGAAGGACCGAAAGAGGAAGAATCATTTGTTTTGGTGATTCGAAGAAAGGATTTTTTGTGGATTAGCCATATTTTGGTGCGCCTTATGCTGTTGACAACGTTGAGAGACAAGGCGAGGGTGCATTTGGAGGACAGCAATTGGCTGTAAACCGTGCTGACGTAGGGTTATCTGCCCCTCCTAGTGTGCCGTCATGGGGCGACTCTCGCCGGCCGGACTGTATGAAATTGCATTGAGAAGTACAGTTATCCTACAACACTGCATCACAATTGTGCTGTAGCTCACGATATTACGAACTGATCTAGCTGGGCGTGCGACGCAGCCGGAGCTGAAAAAAATCATTCCTCGCGGTAAGAATGATCGGACGAAATGCTGAACAGTTCCCAAATTCACACCGGATTCAATGAAACTCTGTTCAGATTTTGCCCAAAGTGCGAGTTCCTCTATGCCAAGCCAAACCATGAACCGCATCGGCCAAATCGAAAGGTGCCAAATTCGAAATTTGAAAATTTTGAATCTCTGAAAGTTCGTAAATCGAATGTGCGTAGGAAGAGGACTAACTGTACGTCCAATTTGCGAACGATTACGAGTGGGTCACCATGGCTTCACAGGAATGAAACTTATTACATGATGTTGCGTGTATGCTGGAGAAAGAACCATAATTTTCGCTCTTGGGCACATTACGCGAGGAGAACTTAAACGTGGCGCAATTATTAGAAACTTAGCGTAGTTTATATCCACTTAAATGTTGTTGGTTATTTGTAGAACTTCATAATAAAGTGCATTTTATAGCCGCCGGGACCGGGACTGAGGTTCGTTATTTCTTAAAAACGAAAATTTCGCAATAATGTTTCTTTTACTATAGCTTGGATAAGCCTTTTTGTCACGACCAACGATTTGCTTCGCAATAACGAGAAATTCATAATAACGTTGTTCGTATTAAGGAGAGTCTACTGTAATTGAAATGGATATGAGCTCAAAACTTAATCATGTATCATTCAAATAATTTTTTTAATTGCTATTCAAATGGAAATAAGTGTAAGAAAAAGTCAAAACCTTTGGTGATGGGGATACCTGATATAATTTGAATGCAGCATTTTTCAGTAAATAGGATTTATTTTCGTCTGAAAATTTTCGCGGCTACTTTTATCAATCTTTTTGGTTGCTTTCGGGAAATGCTGCATAGGTAACATTTTCTTACTCAAAAATTAAGAATGAGTCAGTCTCATCAATTCCACATCATTAATTCCACAGCTTCAATACCTTTGCGAGTTGCATACAAAGAACTTATTCAAATGTTTTGAATCTTTTTTAATCACGTCTATAATTATAAATTTTATGAATTTGATGGGTTTTTCTCTTTATTTGACCATTAACTCACAATTGATGCATCATTTACCCTGATGCCAACGCAGGTAACGAAAAATATATTTTCCGTTTTGCAGTGTTGCCTACATCTAGGCAACTGATCTATTCACCTGAAATATTGTTAATCCGGAATGTCCCAAGCATTCTCAACTATCGATCTTCTACTGTATAGTAAATATCTTGGACATATGCTAACCCATAATCTAACAACTTGATGACAACACCATTCCACCACCACTATCAGGCATCTATAAGGTATGGAGGCCACTCTGCTTTCGTTTGTCAATTCACCAAAGGACTCCCATAATTGAATGATAACGGGTTCAAATTTTAAATATTTGTGAAGTATTTTTAGTAGGATATCAAGGTGAGGATAACATTACTTAAACCAATAAATTCATATGAAAGATGTACATCAACCTAAACTTCGACAAATAATTTTCATTAAAAGATTGTACTATCATTTTCAAAAGTATATAGACACCCAGGAGTCCCACATAACTGAAGGGCCCGGGGCGGTGGAAACTGGTGAGACTGGCACATACAGTGACCTGCATCCCTCACTTCTACGCCACCAACGAGGAATTCAATTTTAATTTTTTTTATCCATTAACCACCTCCATTGGAACAATGCATCATTTCCGCTGATGCTCGAGCACATTCCAAAAAAAAAATACTACAGTAAAACCTCACTTATGAAACTTTCAATAGAAAACCAAAAAAAGTTTCTTAAGTGAGGAAGTTTCATAAGTGAGCTTTTTCGGTATTCAGCATGAAATCCTTTCCTATAGGGGCCGGTTTGTTTCCAGGATGCAATTACTCACTTGGAGGCAAGAAATTGAAGCCTAATAATCTTATTTACCCACAAACAACACCAAAAATGATGTGTTAATTTAAGAGAAACATAATGTTGCATTCCTGCACAACATTTCCCACGGTTTAACGTCTAGCATTTCTGGCACTAAGGTATCATACTGGAGAAATTTCGGAATGATGATCACTAAATGTTCACAGAGAACCCAATTTTTTAAAAAAGTTGACTCATTAAAAGCAGTTTTCAGGAAATACATTTTTCCCCATATAGGCAAACCCAAGATTGGAGATTGAGGAAATGAAATACCTGAGGAAAGTCATCCAAATTAACCTCGTAATTAGGGAGCAAAATTTCACTGATGCATCACGGAGGCTTCACACCCTATGGACCCAGGTTCATGTCCTGGCCGAGGAAGAAAGTTTTCAGAGATGGCTGTATCCCTGCTTGAGAGTAGTGTGGACGGAACTTCCAGTGCAACACACTGTCCGGTAGATGGGACGTTAAGCCCTGTTTAAGCCTGTTGTTACAACCTGGCTAATTCTAACACAGGGTTTCTATACTCCCTCCCTTACCTCATGGCGAAAATGACCCCAGCTGTCGATTTTCCTCCCTCTAAATACCATGCCATAGATAATATGGAGCACCCGGCAGTGGTGTAATTATGGTGGGGCGATGAGGGGATGGATCCCCCTCCAAAGCCTCAGAGGAATTAAAAAAAAATTAAACAAAAGTCTAGCTTTGATATACAGCAACTGCATCAACTTAAAGTTAAATTTTAAGTGCCAAAATGATGTAAAACATATTTACAGGCATGCCTTTTTTTTATTTTTGCTGGGAATTCCCGTTCAGGTACTACCATCACCCCCAAAGCATATTCCTAGTTGCGCCACTGGTACCCGGGATATTCTGTGACTAAGACTTTTCCGGTGCTTAGATCACTTCTTTTAAGTGAGCATTTGAAATAACTGTGCAACTGCTATCAGTGATGAATGAACAAAAATAGATTAAGAGCTTGGAAAAATCTCCCCTCTCAATAATGTTTATGCACTAAAAAAGAATTTTCCCATGAAATTTTTGCAACAGTAGATTGAATCTACCAGGTATTGCTTCTCTGTTGGCATTCTTCCACGAATTCTGCGCCGGGAACTTCGACTCACAAGCCATGTGACTCATCTTCACGTAATATTTTGCTTCCCCATATCTGATTACAACACCAGACACTTTATGTACTTCGATATCATGGTTATAAGTCATTCCTGAGTCGAAAGGAACTGCCTTATCTTATGCGTTTTGAATTTGACTTTAATGATTACGTTACGACTGACGACGCAAGTTATTCTCCAAGGGCATTCGTACTATCTATCGTTCAGTTAAAAAATAAATGCTTGCCACCGGGCAGACTCAAGCTAATAGCTACTCAAGGTTCAACTTTGTTTCATTTAAACCCTCTGAGATACAAGTTGGGTCAGTTTTGATCTGCGGCCCGCGTAAGCAACTTTCCCTCGCCTCCATTCGTCCCGCAGATGTGGGATTAGCCCGCGGAATGAGACCACGCATGCTGTTTTTACCATCATGTTGAATCACCATCGACTTACGTCCATACTACAAATATGATAATTTTTTTTGGATGACCTTGGAAGCCAAAATTTTGGTACGTGAGGATTTTTAACGGCTCATTGAGGTGTTATTTCACTGGGGCGACGGAAAAAAATAACCTTGGAAAATTCTAGAAAATCTTCCGTTAGAGATAGATATTCCAGATTAACAATCATCTACTGCCGTTAAAATTATTATCTAATAAACAGCATTGCTCATTATTAAAACTTATTATTCTTCATTGACATATATATGTAATGAGCACATACTACCCCCACTCCTATGACTAAAATCGGCGTGCGCACCGCAATCTTCTTGTACAGCAGTTCTCTGACAAGTCGCATAAGTGAGGTATTTTATCTCATTGGACTAGAAAAATGCGTTTCATAACCGAGTTCATCGTATAAGTGAAAAGTTACATAACTGAGGTTGGAAATACATGTGTTCATACGGGGTTATTCACCGGACCAAAAAAAATTGGCGTATAAGTGAGGTCACCGCATAACTGAGGGTCGCATAACCGAGGTTCTACTGTATTTCCCATTTTGCAGTGTTGCTTGCATTCAGGGAGTTGATCTATTCACCAGAAATATTGTCAATCTGGAAGGATTTTGCTCTCACCCAATCTGGATTGACAATCTTCTACAGTATATGGAACATGTAACAAAAGGTGTGAAAGACAAAAAATACTATGTAGGTATGAAAAGATTATCAGATAGGAGAACTTAGTGGAGAGCTGCACCAAGCCAATCTTAAGATTGCTGAACAACGATGATGGTGAACAGTTTTGAAAGCACTACGCTCAAGTCTTTAGGATGCTTTGAGAGAGTACTCCTGCAGGGCCTGGCTTATCATTTGACAAAGCCAAGGTAATGGAGAGGGAGTAAATACATTACCTCAGGCTCCATAGAGAGGCCACAGAAATATCAAAATACAACAACTTCAACAGATAGTGGAATATTTTGACGACGGTGAACGTTCACATCAATTGGCAAGGGAAAATATTCATCTGAAGCATGAAGCAAGCCAAAACTTTTTGCATTCCTTCTCGCACCATGAACCTCGCTGAATTGCCATGAGAATCAAGAAACCTGGATAGCAAAGAGGTGTGTGCAGTCGACCAGAAAGTCTTTCTGCTTTCTCTCATCTCCTCTTTCCTTCTTGGACACGGGGAATTTTTCCCCATGGCTGTGAAATTCAGCAGAGGAGGAGTGTACCACCTTGACTGGACTCTGAGAAGAGTTTCGACCAATAGGAAAGCAGCTCACATAAATGGCAGGAAAGAGGCTGCATATAAAGGAGACGTTACCAGTGACCTGACACACTTGCCTTCAGCCTGAAGACACAAGCTGCAGTGCTCCCAAAACTGTAGTCACCTGGGCAACAGCAACGTGGGCACTCATAACCCAACACACACACACACCACATACCTCTTCTAGCTGCTTATCTCCTTGCTCCAAATCGGATGTTTCCGTGTCTTCCGATTCACTTGTGTCGAAGCCCATGAATGCACCGTTAGCTGCCCCTGGGTCAGTGTTGCTGAAGTGCTTGGTCATCTTGACCATTCTCTGGAAAAGAAGAAAATTATCTCACGTCATCACCACACAATCTTCAACAGCAGTTCCACATAATTCCAGGGACATCAAGAGGGGATACATACAAGCTATTAGGGACTCCAAAAAAGGACCAACATAATGTCTGTTAAAAAAGGAATATATTCCTGGGGAGGGTCATCAAATTTGTCCATACCTAATTCATGAAAATCTCCAAAATTTGAGAATTTAAGGACTTGAATGTAATTTCATTGAGATTCAGGAGACAACACAAACTTTTTGTGCGAAAGATCCACAGAGAAAAAATCATCCGCGTCGACCGGGATTGCGCCTTTCGCATGATTGTGCATTGCGGGTGACTCCCGTAAAAAGTTATCACCCTGGGGGGTTACCATGTAAATTCGAGACAGTCTTCGGATTCGCCTTCGGCACGGAATTCGACTTCGAGTCCGCTTCCGAAGGCTTGCCGAAGACGAAACCGAAGGTGCTTCGGCGCGACCACGTAACAACCTTCGACTCGCCGGCTTCGAATTCGAAAAGCTTTTCGAAGAGACGCAATAACTGACGGATGAAACAATGACGTAATCATTTACAGCCAATGAAGAACGTGTGCCGCATTGGGTGTGTCTGCTTCCGTCTGCTTCACAAATACACAGAATAAGATGTAAGTATTTCCATTTGAGGTAAGTAACTCGGATAGTTGCTCGTATTGTAAATATCCTTCATTACTTTTAAGGCGCAAGAAGTTGTTTTTATTGTATAAACTTATTTACGTCGATTACGGTAAATAATGAAATGCTGATGAATGATATTGAATAAACAAGCCAACGAAATCGAGGCCAACGATGCCGGAATGCCAAACTGCAGCTGTTTCAACATTCTGAGGCTTTTATTTTCGTCCCAACAATAGATGAACAACCTTTTAAAATGTCAAACAAAGTATTTCTCTCATAATACGTAATGCGTATTTCAACAAAGCAAATGTTACAAGCCGCCTAATTCGTTCGTTCATCCACTGTTGGGACTCCTGAATTTAATCAATGTGAAATCAAGCGACAATTAAATTAAGGTATCAAGAAATAACTCATTAACCGAATATATCATGTGACCATAGCATTGATTCTTTAATATCCATTCATTCATCAGTCACCGTTGCGGCTTCATCTATTCGCCAGTTTTGGTTGCCATTCTCTCTGCACAAATTATACTAATACTGGTTTTTCATTTTAGTTTTTGCATTTAGAAAGTTAAGGAGACTGGAGCCATGGAAGGACAACATCATAAGGTGAACTACAATGTTTGTTAAGCTACTTCTTTTGAGGTAACACATACTTAACTGTGAGCATTGATAGTTCCCTGAATACTGACTGGATAACCGAGAAGGCAAGTGGTATAAACCTAAAGGTATAACATAATCATTTGGCGCATTTTATGATTTAAGTGCTCTATATCACTGAGATGGTATGTTTTGCAATCACTGCATGTCTTCCTTTACCAACGAAATGGAAGTCTTATCCCGTAGAGGTAAGTTGTTTGTTTATTTGTTTTGTATACGGTGGTGGGAATATTCATTTATATGGTGGGAATGTGAGGAAATATAATAAGTTGTAAATGAATTTGCATTATGTTTTTGTACATACGAAAGGCGTACTTGATACCATGAAGGAAGGTATTTACCAGAAAAGTAATATTTAATGGATGCTAGTTACTTTGGCTGTAATGATACATACTTGCATTGAATTGAAATGGTTGGTAAAAAATGCCTCTAATTCTGTAGTAAAAGCATAGACAGTGACATAAATGGTTGCAATCCTCCTGAAAGATGAATTATGTGCATCTTTAGTTTGAGTGTTAGTGTCATTGATGCCATTCCATGATTAGATGGCATGATTCCTGTGAGGCTTTTTTTACTGTGTTACCCAACCTGGGTTATATTTGTGGTAAATACATTATTAATTTAATATATTAATTAAATGCCTTTCTACGTAGTTTATAAAGTGTGTTGTATTTTAATTAGATCATAAAGCTACTGTCAGTACATGCAGATGTTCCGCGGTAACAAATGTCATTTATTTTTACATTAATGGAAGTTATATTTGTATGCCTGAGAGGTTAGATGTTTTTGCAGTATGTAATAATGTTATTTCTATTGCTTTATTATGTTTTCTAATCAATGCTTGTGTTTCTCTACCAGCAAAGATTACATGCTGTTGTTTGTTACATGAATGAAAGGTGTGCTCATACTCAAAAGGAAAAATTGAAACCTTAAAATGCTTTTTAAAAACAGTTTTACCTAACAAATACATCTTTAAGATAATATTTTTTCCCTCAGCATTCATATGTCGTCTAATCCATTATGATATTTCTAAACGATACCTTTATTGATTATATTTTGTTTGCAAATTGTTTTGGCTAGTTAAATGAATGTGAATTATTATAATTGAAGGAGATAATTGTTTTGTTGTGATTGATTATTCACAATTCATCTTTGCAGAGTACTTCAATTTACAATTTCAGAACATGATGCAGGCAAAGGAGCCAATTTCAGGGTCTCTGTAGAGCAGCGAGCCATAATGCTGCAATTTATGGAGGAGCACCCTGCATTTGCTCGTGACCAATTATGTTGCCCAAAAGGAGCTGCCTCCTCCTGCCTCATCTCATGTACCTTCTACTTCACATGACCCCTCCCCAGTTCCACACCCAAACCAGCAGAGCGATGAAGGCTCTCAGGGAAAGGGGAAAAAGGAAGAGAGAAAAAAGTGGTGAGTTTTCTGGCTATCTGGGGATAAATGAATGTCAATTACTGTGCTAGAAATGAAGTGATCTCTCGAAACATAGTGACTGAAAGTAGCTGGCTCAATGAATACGAAATGCATAAGTAAGGGATGTTCTAATAGTGATATGTTTTCTCATAATAATATTCTATTCTTCACTCTTTTAATTTATTCTGTTAAAAAGTATAGATATCTCCAGAGTGTATTTGGGTTACCTTTGTCTCCAATCCAGCCAGCACTAAAATACCTTTAATACGGATGACATCCTTAGAAACTTTTTCCCAAATAGCAATATGTTTATGGTTGTTAAACACTTTTATCTTTGAATGGAATGAAATTAATACTAAACATTATTTGTAACGAAGCCTCAATTAAGATCATTCATGTGTAATTTCCTCTGTCATAACAAACATTTTGATGTACATGACTTAGTGAGTATCTAGTTCAATTAGATTCAGCCAGTTCATTCCTTTCAGAATCTTAGAGAAATTCTCACCTTAAGATAGAGATAAATCACAAAGTTATTTTTAAAAGGACAGAGGCACTTTCTGCATAAGTTGATGACATGATAGATAATTATCATTTTATGCCATTTTCATTATTTTCTCTCAAAGGTGTGGATAGCCAATAAATTTTCAGCATTCCATCGCAGTGTTGCTATGTCAGAGTATTTATATCTGCACCGTAATTTTCTATATAAATATTTGTTTCACAAAAATACATTAATTTCAATTTTTTGAGAAGTCTAATGCGTTGTGAATAAATTTATTTCAGACGATAACTCCACATTGCTCAATGAACGCATGGTCAAGGCGGCTCATGTGAGAAGAACTGCTGTGGCCCAAATGGCGAAGACCTTCCAGGCTGTTGCGAATGAGTAAGTTAAATTGGAGAAAGGGAAAGGTATCCATACATCTTTCAACATTTCGAGAGACTAGAGATGTCTCCAAGTTAAAAAAATGCTTTATTATTTCATGCTAACATTTTCCACTGGCTACTGCCTACATTGGCATAACATTGAATTAAGTCGGTAAAAAGGCAAATTTCCTAATTTCACAATCTAAGAACATACAAAAATTATATAGATATAATTGAAAAAAATTTCATTAGTCGTTCTTAGAAATAATTCAGTCCCAATGGTGAACTATTTTTTTAATTGGATTTATTTGAACAATACCATGTCATTAGATTTCCACTAGCTATGATAACATTGATGGGATGAAATGATTTTCTATTTAAAAATACGTTTTCCTGCTCTTTTGGTGCTTTGATGACTAAATAAGTAAACATCAACATAGCCTATTGTGCCAGGTATTTGTGTGACAAGGTAATTCCTGGGTGAAAAGAAAGTATATGTTATTATTAATTCTTGATTTCTCTCTTTTATAGATTCATCGAGTACCTGAGAAGGCATTAACTTTGATATTTTTTAATGGTAGTATTTCATGTAAACCAAATTGATTTTTTTATTAAAAGTAAATGTATATTTTAATTTATTAAATGTATTGAAAACTTTGTAATGTTAATGATAAATAAATCAAGACTTAAAATATAATGTATCCATGCTTGCGAATGATCCTGCTCATTTCCTCTCTCCTCAATGGTAAGTGGATCAATTTAGCAAGGATTTCGTTTGAGTTGAGAGCTTCTGTTAACTCCTCAATGGAATTGGACACGCTGCTTTGGCAGAGTCAGAGATTACTATCGGTTACGGTGCTTTTTTGGTAGCTTCCCTGACCATAAAAGGGAAGTGCATAGAGGACCTACGTAAGTAATTGGAATAAGTCAGTAGCGTATAAGCCACATGCAGAGATCATTTTCTTAGCCTTGATTTATTTTAACTAACTTTTGACTCCGTGCTACTGCCTTGTGTGGTCTCAAACCTGCCACAAGTTCATGCACCATATCTTTTTCAGGCGGTAGAGCCCCTTGAAGACGAGCTCGTCCACAGCAAAAGGGTCTGAGGAATCCCTGATTCCACGCAACCTAGCGCGATTGTGTGCAACATTTTTGAGCTCTCTCTCTCTCCCTTGCCTTCTTCTCAAAAAGTTGAGTCCCCATATCTCATCCATAGCTTTAGTTCAGAGTTTCATCATGCATCACAGATCAATCAAAGATAAGATTTTTATATTTAAAAAACTAACATGGAGATTAAAATATCATAATTATTCTAAATGGCAATGTCCACAAATCCTTTTCACCATTCGAATTGTAGTAGAATATTATATTAGCCTCAAATATGAAAGTTTGCGAATCATCACTTCTGCCACAGCCAAAATTGCAATATTTCGGAAATTAATTAATGAATTCATCGAAAATGTTTAGTGCCATCATGTTTTCGTGAAAGTAATATTCCAATCTAACTTCATCAATGTGCATTGATTGTCTATATTGGACATTTTTTGAGATAATGGATTGGCTATGGCATCATGGAAATGTTAGTAGTAATGACGATGATTACTTACCGATACAGCTTAAAAACTCCATATTTCATTAATCGTGAAGATGTCGGCCCAAAAAACGCGAACGGATTAGTTGCATTCCAACTTGCATGAAGTACATTCGAACGATAACATAACTTGGGCATTTTAATTTGAAAACTTGACTATTTCATGACTTCAAAGGAAGCTTCAGGATATTAGATGTATTCAATTTCTTAATCATACCTCAACGTAACTGTAATCAACATAATACGATACACGGAGTCATCATCTTGGCCAAAACACACAACCGGGAATTCAAAAATCTGCAATTCGAAGCCTGTAAACGGATTTTGTTAATGTGCCATGTTTAAAATTGATTAAATTAAATAGTAGCATCATATGAGCAGCGTGGTTAACCTCAGAGGACACAAAAATTACGATATACGAAAGCTCGCCAAACCTTGAACCGAGAATCCGTATTCGGCACTGAGTATTCGAAGCCTCAAACCCCTTCGAATTCGCATGCCGAAGTTCGATTCGAAGGTCGTGCCGAAACTCGGAATGAAATGCTTACGTGGTCGCAACAATCGGGAACCACTTCGAATGTGACGTAACTTCGGCTCCGCTTGCCGAAGTCGAAGTCGAGAGTTCGGAATCGGCGTTTACGTGGTAACCCCCCTGGCTAGTCCCGGTATAATTTAAACTAGTCAAGAGCGACCACCTTTATGCATTCAAAGTACGGGCTTTGCACTTTTGCTGTGGTGCCATGCGCACGATTTGGACTGCTAGTCGCATAATATGCTCAGAAGTCCAGCAACACCTTGTCCGGTATAGTCCTCAAATTTCCACTGGGGAGAATAATGACTTGGTAGCT